>NC_072470.1:2812533-2962533 GCF_027596085.1 Anoplopoma fimbria
AACCTTTTTTTTACTTTTTTCGACATACTATAGTATGACTTTTTTTCAATTTTTTTCGACATACTATGCTATGACAGTTTTGGACATACCATACTATGACTTTTTCGACATACTATAGTATAACCTTTTTTTGACTTTTTTCGACATACTATAGTATACAATGACTTTTTCGACACTACTATGTTTTTGACATACCATACAAGTTTTTGACATACCATACTATTACTTTTTCGACATACTATAGTATAACCTTTTTTTTTACTTTTTTCGACATACTATAGTATGACTTTTATTTCAATTTTTTTCGACATACTATGCTATGACAGTTTTGGACATACCATACTATGACTTTCTCGACATACTATAGTATAACCTTTTTTTTTACTTTTTTCGACATACTATAGTATGACTTTTTTTTCAATTTTTTTCGACATACCGCCGGCCGTTTGTTCTGAGGTTTGTTCTCCTCAAAGTTTTAAATTCAAAGTGCATTCAGAACAGATGAGTTTTCATCCTGAGAGCAATACAACAACAGATGAATTAAATGCACATGGACTCAACGCAGTCTGAGTTGAAAGGATCAATCCCGGCTCTCCTTTCGAGTCAACCTCAGCTTTCAGACTCTCAGAGTTTTCTCCTCAGCAGTGAGCAGAACAAACTTCAGAACAAACGGCCGGCGGTCACCCTCAGGGATAGCTCACCAGGATGAGGAGCTGATAGAGACTGATGCTTGTCTTTATGAGGTGAAAGGTTCAAATCCAGACTCTGGTTCAGGAAGGTCCAGTCTGTGTCCTCAACAGAACTGAAGATGCTTCATGATGCTAACAGGATGTTTCTTTTATGTCTGAAATGAGCAGAACAACCTTTTATTGTTGAAAAGTGTCGTAGCTGTTTGGTTCTTCCAGATGTTTGATGTGTTTGAGTGGAGTGAAGGCGATGTGACCAAATAGCTCAGTGAGTTAGCAGACTGGTGTGAAGAGCTGAGGTCGTGAGCTCGTTCCTCGTTTGGTGCGGAGCTTTTTAAGGATCCACACCCAAACTGGACGTGCTGATACGACGTGAGGGGAAGGGATCAAACCCCAACTCTGTTTAATGAAGTCTGTTTCCTCAACAGACTATAAACACTAAGAACTAAAGTGAAGCAGCCTTATAGTGAAGAGTGATAGTTTATTTTTGCGATACAACATGTGGAGCTGCAGCAGGTCAGCGTGTCGGTTCAGATAGCTCACGGTGATAGAGGACTGCTCAGGAGTCTGGAGGTCGTGAGATCCATCCTGCAGCGCGGTCTTTTTAATGTCCAACAGCCAAGATGAGGAAGTGAAATATTATAGGAAAACGTTTGATTTGATATAAGTGATCCTGGTGAAAGGTGACTGGAGGTCATGAGTTTAAACCTTCAGTGATGCGTTAAAGTTTGAGGTCTGACACCCAAAAGTAGGCAAATATATTAAAAAACTCTACAATGAGTGAGAAATGAGATAGCTCAAGATGATAGACTGCTGGTTTGGAGACTAGAGGTTGTGGGTTCAATCCCTATTTGGTGCAGTGAACTTTAGGTCTAACACCCGGAATGAGGAAGTTAAATATGCAAAGAAACAGAGACAGGCATCAGAGCAGATAGCTCCAGGAGATGGACGACTGCATAGGAGACAGGAGGTTATGGGTTCAGTCCCTATTTGGTGCAGTGAGTTTTAGGTGTAATTCCCAGAATGAGGAGGTGAAATATGCAAAGAAACAGAGTCAAGAGTCAGAGCAGATAGCTCGTGGAGATATATGACTGCTTAGAAGACAGGAGGTTAGGGGTTCAATTCTTATGTGTGGCAGTGAATTTTAATGTCCAACTCCCAAATGACGAAGTCAAATATACGAAACGAAAATCTCAAAGTGTGTGAGATGTGATGGCATGGTTACGCTCTGCCCGGTTTGTACGCCGTCGAGCCGGGTTTGATTCTCACCCTAGTGAGGACGTCAATCCAGTGCCGGAGGGAGTTTGAGCAGCTGAGTCTCCTCCCCGGTCTCCAGAGAAATAAATGGAGAGGGTTATGACAAATAAATGCAAATAAGCAGAAAGGGTTATATATTTTTTTTTTTAATAAAAAGGTAGCTGCACACAAAAAAAAAAAACTTTGAACCACCCCCCTCATTCTTTTACACTGTCAGAGTAACCGCAGGGTGGAAGAAGAGGAGGAGGATGAAGAAGAAAAGGAACTCCGTCGGCGTCGTCTTCAGGTCTGGTCTGGAAACTCATCTGAGGAGAAAAGAAGAAAAGGACAACATCAGAATTTGCATGACATTTACATACATGTATACACAGTACTACAGTAACAAGTAACACAACATGAAATACTACGAATACAGGAACAAATACTTGTTTTCCAACGTAGGTTCTTAAAGTTTGATGAGTTAGTGACAATTAGAGGAGAAGGTTTATGATTGAAGGCCACACAGGATAATAATAATAATAATAATAATAATAATAATAATAATAATAATAATAATAATAATAATAATATATTATAACATTTAAATGGTGAATTACTGTTTTTTAAACATTTGTTTTAATCAATACAATATAATGACTTATATTTATTTTGACAAAATTACTTTTATGTATTTTTTTATGGGCATACAAAAATGCCTTGACATTTATTTTTATTTTTAACAACACACTATGATATTTTTTAATTGGCATACTATATTCTGAGTTTTCTTGTACGACCTTTTATTATAGCTATGACTTTTTTTGGATAAAATACTATGACATCTTTTTGACATTTTTATGATATTATAAGTTTTATGAGTACATTTATGGCCTACTACACTACTACATTTTTAATGAATCTTTTACATCATACTATACTATTACTTTTTATGAGATATACTTTTACTTTTCTTTCTTTGACATACTATGACTTTTATGACACTTAATTATGGATATTTTAGGATATACTATACTAAGAGATTTTATAATTTTTAAGAGATTCTATTTCACATTTTTTACAGAATACTATATTATGACTTTTCTTAAAATAATTTATTGATATATTTAGTATTTTATTTATATAAATATTTATAATCTGCAATTTTTTATTATTTTTCATGGCTAACTATACTATGATATTCTTTTGACATTTTATGTGATTCTATACTATGATAATCTATGATATACTATATTTTAAAGTAATCTATGATATACTATATTATACATTTCTTAGGTAATATTATCTTTATTATATATGACTTTGATGGTTTCTTTATGGCATACTATAGTGTGACATTTTATTGAAATATATTATGACACTATTTTGCATGGCATATTCTCCTTTGACTTATTTAATTTTATGACAATATTATGGAGTATTTTATTGCATACTATATTATGATATTAAGTTTTATGAGTAAATGTATGGCCTACTACACTACTACATTTTTTATGAATCTTTTACATCATACTATACTATTAATTTGTATGAGATATTTTACTTTTACTTTTCTTTCTTTGACATTCTATGACTTTTATGACAATTATGGATATTTTAGGATATACTATACTAAGAGATTTTAGAATTTTTAGGAGATTCTATTTCACATCATTTCACAGCATACTATATTATGACTTTTCTTTAATGAATCTATTGATATATTTAGTATTGTATTTATATAAATATTTATATTCTGCAATTTCTTATTCTTTTTTATGGCTAGCTATACTATGATATTTATTTGACATTTTATGTGATTCTATACTATGATAATCTATGAAATACTACATTTTAAAGTAACCTATGATATACTATATTAATTTTTAATATTTTTGTGAAACTATATTTGACATTTCTTATGAATTCATTGATTGCATACTATATTATGACTTTTTAATGACTACTAAACAAACAACAAGAGTAACAAGTAAAAGTGGATTTGATAATTACCTATTGTTTGTTCCATGCGCTCCAGTTCTGGTCTCCTCCAGGTCCTTCAATTCCTCTTGGTCATTCAGCAGTCTGGACAGATAAGAGAGACATTTAGACCTTTAGCTTTAAGAACAGAACTGGAGAATTTTATTAAATATATGAAGTCTCTTCTGCTCCAATGACACACCCTATACACCATTCTTAAATACACCTTTGGCATCAGTTTTTGTGCAAAATAAATCAAAACCTTGCAAAAACACAGGTAGGTCTGTAGGGTCACCCATTGATAATATGATCATGTAATCACAATGTGTCTGGTGATATGGTGACAAGGAGGTAAAAGTGACTTCATTCAATTACATTTAAGGCTCCTTACGTCAAGTTTTCAAGACACTATGTAATTCTGCTGGTTCAATCTACTATGAGTAAAGAAGGCTAAAATGCTGGATAAATATTGTTTAAAAAAAAACCAAGAAAACATTCAGAAACCATTATGTGTTTCCTTACCTTGTGAGTTCTTCCAGCATCCTCTGCTTGTCGTTCTCCAGCTGCTCAACACCTTGTGTCTTTTCTCTGAGAACCAAAAAAGAAGACGAATGAGCTCCTTAGATGGGCTGTACTGTCAGCTTCAGATATTCTGAAACTGGACATTAGAGACAATGATATTCTTGTGAAGTGTAAATAAAATGTCTATTAAAAGAGCATATTCTATAATTGTATGAAATGAAGAAGTTCATAATAAAGCTAAATAAGCTACTAAAGTTAAAAAAAATATGCTTTCAATATTCAACATCATTAAACAAAGCAGCTGACAATGAGAAAAGATATCCTACCTCAGAGCTTCAGCACAGAGAAGATGTTCCTTCAGTTGTCTGTTTAACATTCCTCTTCTTCCCCGATGTCATTCATTGAGGCTGCATATCTACAAGTGTGTGACAAATAAAAATCTTTCTTAATACGAAACACATCTGACATTTACAGTAGAAATCATACAACAATAATAAACATGCAGAAATTATATCTATATTAATCGTAAGCATTAACACTGTAAAGTGGAGAATTGCATAATGTTCATGAATAAAACAATAAGAACAAACCTGAGACTCATAGTTCACAGGAGCCATGTTAACACCAGTCAACCTGCAGCTATCTAGAAGATGAGACATAAAATAGATAAAGTCAGAATTTTGAGTTGCAATAATTTCACGTTCAACCAATCTTATATGAAAAGTGTATATGTACGCCATAAATCAAAGCTTTTATTTATCTTGTCAATATTTTTTTTTTTTACATTAATCCTCCTGCTTTAACTTTTTTATATGTTTAAGCCTTTGATTTGTTTTTCATTGTTAAAAAAATTATAATTTTAAATTCCTTCGTAAATAACAAAATATTTTGGCTTGTAATTAAAACATCAGTAAATAAAAAATGTAAAGTCAAAAACACATTTAATTTAAGGCCTATGGGGAAAATAAAGAAAATAAATATCAATGTATATATTTTCCTATTTCAGAAGATTGAAAGCATTCAGAAGAGGTAATGTTTATCATGTAAACAACTCAAGTAAACAATACAGCTCTAACTTGTTCATCTTTATGACAATAAAACAAATTTACGTTATCTTATGCCATCATCTATTATGTGTCTGTCCTCTTGATGGCCGTAAAGCTGTGCAAAGCGCTCCCCCACAGGTGGCGTTGATTACCTCTGACAATAACAGTATGAAAAGTATAACAAAAACGATATAAAACACCGCGTTTCTTCTCACAATGAACTCTAATTTTTATTTTCTCATCATTCGGTGAATCTGATCGTTTGTTTATTTGCCACAAACAGATGCAGCGATTTGTTTGTCCGTGTCACGTGTCACACACACACACACACACACACACACACACACACACACACACACACACACACACACACACACACACACACACACACACACACACACACACACACACACACACACACACACACACGGACAAACACAGACTGACTCCCCCTGTAAATTAATACCACTTTTTCCCACACAATTACAACCTTATCTTGAAATACCGTTTTTTCGTTATGCTACTACTTTATCTCCAAATATATCAACTTTACACCTTTTTGTGTAAACAGTGACCCTAATCCATAATATTAACGAAACCAAATCAGAACGACGATAGTTTTGGACAAAGAATTGTATTTTTGCTGAGGGAGTGAGGTGGTGATGGTCTCAGAGATTTCAGATTTTCAGTCTGACCAATATATTTGCAACAACTCATTTTGGCCAAAAGAGAAGTTTACTTTCAATAAAATAATTCTCTGATTTCTTCTTGCCTGTGACAAACATAACGTGGGTATACATGTTGAAAATCTCAAACACTGCTCAGTATTCAGGTTCCCCCGGTAAAATATCACACGTTTCCTGCAGGTGTCAGGCTGTGGAGTCGAGTACGGGTACCTGTAAGGAAAACCCAGTCCCTGGACGCACTGCTCCCCTCCCTCGGCCAGGTACGGAACCTCCTCCTTGTAGTCAGGTGGGGGGAGGCCGTCCTCCTCGCTGGGGGGCAGGATGGCGTCCGGGTCGACCTTCAGACTTGGCCTCTGGTTGTCTGGGAAAGCCAGGGAGAAAAGCACCTCGGGGTTGCATACAAACTAATTAAATGATGATCATTTAAATCCAAATTTCAATTATTTAATGATTTTTTTGCATGAACTACAATCCCCGTAATATAAAAATATACCAATAAGGAAAACACTAAAAAAAGTAAAATAAAATGTGACTTTTACTTCATAATGACTGTGTAAGCACATGCTAAAGGAGAGAGGTGAAACCTGCCTTTACCTTCTGCATGATGCCCTTCTCGTAGTAGTACCTCAGAGAGCGGCTCAGTTTGTCGTAGTCTGGTCGATTCTTCTGGAGGCCCCAGAGCCGAGCCACCTGAACGTGGACACAAGGAGGGAAAAAACTTAATAAAACATCCAGCTGGATTCATATTAAAGTTTGTCTTTTTCATTTAATATCATACAAAACATAAGGCCTGCAGCTACGTCAGAGAGAATTCCCCAAACTTTATACATTTCCTTTTTTTGAGTGATCAATGAATATCTCCCTGTTTCTCTAATATAAGTGTTTTAATTATTTATTAAGCAATAGGCATGGTTTAATCTAGTTTATATATCCTTTCATCCTTGCTTTTGCCTCAACTTCACAGCATTTTGAAAATATTTCATGATATTACCATATTTTTCCCACATTTAATTAAATCTTAATTTCCATGAACAAAATGTTGTTAAGCCACACTAAGCCAATTCTTAGTCTATTTCTTATTCACCCAAAAAAGTAAAATTGTATTTTAATCCTTAATCCCATTCATTAAAAGTAATATTTCTCCTCAAGGTTAAAGAACATTTAAGCCTTATAAAATAACCCTGTGTGGGGTTAAGTGATGACTGACCTCCTCTGGATCGACCAGTTTAAACTATCTTGCCGTTTTCTACATGGAGTTTGAATTGTTCTGTAAGCACATTTCCTCCTTTAAATGCTTCACATCCTTTTATTTCTTCAGAAAATATCTTACTTCATGTAATGTCATTTTTACTTTAGTCTGCTTGCAGCACTACGTGGCTACTTTGGTGTTCAGAAAGTTATTGCCCCAGTAGGTTAGTTGTCTTTTTGGAGGATTTGAAGTGAAGCTGAATATTGTGTGTTGAAGTGTTGAATGACAATGTTAGTTTTAGAGTCGTTAGTAAAATGTCAAAGAGGGCTTGGCGCTGTCGTGTTGTTGTCAAATCTCCCTCTCAGATGTGTTTTGAATTTTAGATTTTAGAGACAAAACAATGAAAAATAATTATTAGTTGCAGCTCTAATATTATTATTAAATCATGCATTTCATTTGCTAATTACATTTTGTTAACTGGATTACAGTGCAGCTCCATGCCGTGGACCTGAGGGCCAGCCCCAGCAGCTACATCCCCATCACCTGTATACTCAGGTATGTATGATTTTGCAAATATTTCATTATTTTATAGCATGCACACTATTAATAACTTAGAAAGTGGCTTCAGGAAATGGACAGGCATACTGGGACATCTAACAGATCAGGGTTGTCTTTGGTGATAATGGATTAAATGTATGTATTTTTTGTGATTTATAACATTTATCCAAATCATGGGGCAGTCCGGTGACAGATGTAGTACCTTGCAGATGTGAATGAGGTGTAGACTTGGAAACACTCTGGTGATAGGACAATACTGTGGCCATGAATGACCACCCACAGTGGAAGAACTCAGAGAGCCCCTTCAGGTTGACGAACTGACCAGCAGACGAATCCAAGACGGCTGATTTTATTTGTCACACACCTGGTATATTTGGCACCCTGGCCCGACGCAAGACTCAAACCCACAACCACCATATAGCCCCATCGGCATACTATAGCATGTCGAAAAAAGTCATACTACAGCATGTTGAAAAAAGTTGGGAAAAAAAGTCATACAATAGCATGTTGAAAAAAGTTTTAAAAAAAAATAAAAAAAATAGTATAGTGAAAATGTGTATTTGACTGTTTTTAGGTCACTCAAAATCCATATAGCTCTTTTAAACATGCTGCAACCCTTTCGGTTTTTTAAAATGTTTTATGAAAATGGAGAATACAGAGCATTAAAGGTCATGTCCAATGGTCAAAGACACATTTTTCATGTAACCTGTTTTTGTAGTAGCATATTCATATGTACATTTGTAAATGTATGTCAATAAACTTATTGCACAGCATATTCTACACCTTAAAAATGCATTTGAATGTATACAGGAAGAAATGTAACACTGTTGATTAAAATCTCACTTAAAAACACAAATGTGCCCTCCAGACTTTTAAACCACTAACTATTGCATCAGTTCCTGTGGCTTGTTTTAATAAAAGCAGCAGACAACAGTCTACCTTTTGGATTGGAACCCCTTTAGAACCACTTGGATGGAGGATCACCATGTTTTGTCAAAGCAGCAGAGATAAAAATAGGCAACAAGGGATCTCAGGTTACCGACGGAGGACCAGGCAGACCCCAATGATGTAACAGCATCACCAGTCTACCAGAGATGATCAACACCGAAAGACCTCTCACTCCGTAGCCTTTTCTTGGTACAGCAATAGCCATCACAGCCTCTAACAAAATATTGATTACCTGCAAAATAAAGATATTACATTTTCAGTGATGTGAAAAAAAAGTAGCAAATTGTCACATTACAACTGATCATCAAAATATTCTCTTATCCCCTTATTGCCTGAATTTATTTACAATTATATATATATATATGTTTTTTTGCTGTCATGCAGATGCTAAATTAAGTGGAGATTGTTCATTTCAATATAGCACATACAATATGTATACATTTTGGTATGAGGCAAATTAGCGACATTAGGCATAATTGGGCATAATAGTAATTAAACAAATTCGGAAGCAGTTTGAAGCGAATTCGCAACAATAGTCTACAAGGGGTTGAGGATGTTTTTTCAACTAATGCAATATCTTCTTTCCACACAGATGCAAATGTTTGTATGCAAGCAACATAATTAGATAATTAACATTTCAGGATACACTCAGAGGACAGAATGTTTGTTGTGCGAGCTGGGTGAAATTGAAAATGAGGAGCACTTTTTGTTTTACTGTCCTGTCTACGAGGCCAAAAGGGATGTCCTCTTTAGTAAAAATGACTTCCATTTATGTTGATTTCTTTTGGCTGGATGACTATGAAAAACTCGAGTTGTGTTTTAGGAAAGGAACCTTCTTTGTAGCAGATTGTATTTGCCAGGCCGGAGGAGAGAAGGCAGAATGTATTCGTATCAGGTCGCTGCACTTATTGAATTCGTATTCGTTTGCTGCACTTATCCTATTCGTAGTAGTTTGTAGCACTTATTGTATTTGTATTAGTTTGTTGCACTTATTGTATTCGTATTAGTTTGTTGCACTTATTGTATTCGTATTAGTTTGTTGCAATTATTGTATTCGTATTAGTTTGTTTCTGTACTTTTGCTCTGGTTTATGCTTTTAGATGCTTGTTTAAGAAAGGAGATGCACTTATGACTTCTGGTGACTAGTAGTTCTCTTGAATACCTATGTTGAATACACTTCCTGTAAGTCGCTTTGGATAAAAGCGTCTGCTAAATGACTGTAATGTAATGTAATGTAATGTAATGTTTTGTTTAAGATGGAGCGGTGAAGCAACATGTCATTTTGTCATCAAATGTGACCTGATGAGATGTGGATCCACTGCAGCTGTACTGTTATAAAAAAACATCTATCCATCATAGGTGATGAAACGGTATTGTGTTTTTCCACCATGTGACACATCCAGTCATAGACGATCTTCGGCCACACACGCCCAGCCTCAGCACCAGAGCATCCTTTCTCCACGGGGCTTTCCCATCCTCCCATCCTCTCCAGCATTGCCCAGGAACCATGCGATGAGACGGATGAGGCCTTCAGGATAAGGACACCCTCCACCAGACCTCGTTCTTCTCGTCTGGAGCTCAGAATGTCTCTGGGCCTGCTCCCCCTCTCGCCATGCCCGCTGCTGAACGCTCCCTGCCGCCACTGCTGCTGCTCTTTCTCCCGTCGCTGCTTCTGATTTCGTGCCTGGATGGGCCGGTGAGAGCAGGCCCCTCCTCCGGGGACAATGGCCCCGCAGTCCTGGTCCCGGGGCGACTCCTCAGCACCTCCACTCCTGCAGAAGGTAAACAAAAACAAAAAGGAGAGCTCCATCAGAAAGTCATTGTTAGAGAAAAATGGAAATGAGCTGCATCAGAGGAAACAGAGTGACTCATGTCTGGATCAGGTAGCAGTGCTGTGCATCTCATAGAACATAAAGAAGATTTATGGAAACAACATTTTGTGGTTTAATTAGATTATGCATCATTGCCTTGTTTTTAGGATACATATGCACAATACAATGAGCTGTGCTTTGTGTGAGACAAATACTCCGAGTATGTCTATAAACACATTTTAAATTGTGCAAGAATGCAACATTTCATTAAATCTTACAGCTTTAATGTATTCGAGTGGCAAAATCATGGATATACTTGCAGATGTGAAGGAAAAGTTGGTCAAATATAAACCATTTTGTGCAGAAATATTTATTGGATTGTTTTTAAGCAATATGCTCAACTGGAGAAAAAGCTCCTGTTATACATTATTAAAGTCAGGGCTGTCACTAAATGGCACTATTGGTCTGAATAATTGTCTGCTATTGATAAGCTACTGGATGTAATTCAGAGGCAGTCTGGCCAACAGGCTAATAGGATTAATATGTATAATGTGGAGGTTTGGGGGATTATCTTTTTGGACTGAGCAGGTGATGTGTTAATGGAAAGCACGGTAATCCTGCTGCTCTGCTGATACAGTACCTGAAGCCATTGATGGCCTCATATTTACAGCTGGTCTGGACACGGATGGAGGCTTTACACACTGTAAAAACAAACAAAAACAAAAAACACTTGAGGCCACATTAGTGTCAGATTCACAGACCACTACATCCTGTGTATGAGCAGTCGTTAAGCTCATACATCCACCAACTACACCACTAAGGATGACGGTACAGAACAAGGAAACACAAGCAAGAAGTTATCATCAACCTGTAATCAAAATCCTCTCTTGGAGTAAATTACTAGTTTTTATCCCCACTACATTATAGAGAGCAAAATGCATTTTTATTAAGACATTCACTAAACAAAACATTGATGCTGAAAATTAGAAACATGCTAAATATCAGCTATGATTGCTACATGCTCCTGAGCACATGTGTGTATATGTGTTGGAAGGGAAGAAACGTCTAACGTGGCACTTGGTTATGATGTATTTTTCATTCTCTCACGGATTCAGCTGTGCCTGCCTCATCATTTTTTCATGGTGAGAGAAAGGTTACCGAGTACTGCTGAGAGGAAGTGGTTGAGGCTGCTCTGCATACAGATAGGACACATGCAGAGACAAATGTATTACAAAATACTTGGATTTCTTATTCTAGCTGCCATGCTGATCGCTTACTAAAACCAAACTATAAATATGGTTAGTTAGATTTCCTTGTGTGATTTGGAAAATTTTACAGCCATAAAAAGGACTTCATAAAACCCATTTTCTCCCCCAGAGCCCCAGTTTGCCTTGAAGGTCCTGGTGAGGGACCTGGTGACCCGTCAGCCGCTCATTGGTGCTTCAGTGGACGTCTACGTAAACCACACCCTGAGGAGCTCCAACCGGACGGGGGAGAGAGGGGAGGTTCTGCTCTGGGTCGCGTACAGTCCAGGACTCGGTCTGACTCTGCTGGGCAGCATGGAGGGCTACGTCCCCAGCCCTCTGCCCTGGAGCACCACCAAGAGACCGAGTGAGTGACACCCACAGACATCTCAGAATCTCTCCATGGCCACACAATAACTGTATGTTTCTGAGGAAAAGCATTCTCTCACACAACCCCGGCTTCCCTAAAATAAGAACACAGCCACAGACGGTTAAAGCCCTTGTGGTGGTTAAAACAAACGCTCTGCTGAAATGCTTTATTGTGCATCCTCACCAGCTCCAGGGTCACATCTGACCCTGACCTCTCCTCCGAGGGACACGAGTAAAAAGGATTATCCAACACTGATCGATCGGAGCATAAAGGGGGGAAAGAACAAAAAACAGGCATTTAGAAAATACTCTCACTCAACTGAAAAGGCTTTGCTCCATTTCTTTTACACATATTCTATTTTAGCCTTGTAACTATTATGGTGTGGGAGTTTACTAAAAGGTTAAAAATACTGAAATTTAAGCGAGCTTGTGCTTTACAATAGGCTGAGTGCTTATAGTGCATTATTCATGGTCATTGCAGATTAATGAAGTGTCTGCGACAACATACAACTTGTCACTGAGGTTTGTTCCCGATGAAGCAGTTTATGTTCCCGGTGTTCAGTCGAGTGTAACCGAACGCCGTCCTCTTATTGAGCGTCTCTGCAGCAGCATGGAGAGTCGAGGCGTCTGACTCAAGCGTGGGGGGGAAACATATCCCTGCCTCAGCAAACTGTCTTTGTCCTGCAACCAATCAAAGGCAGAGGGGGGTTGGGGGTGCTTCAGCCACACCGATCTCATGTTGGTGTAGAGAGAAAAGGAGGCCCCCGGATGGACTCTATTGTTTGTGTTCCCACTTGCTCCCACTGGTCCGTATCAGAGAGAATAGAAGCAGAGATGGAGCAGCTGTTACGAGGGATAAAATGAGACGGATGATGAAAGAGTGTCATCTGTCGAGGCCCGCTTTGCTCTGCATTATCAGAGGCGCCTCCCTTTTGTGCTGCTGAGCCACACAGCTGAACCCTAAAATTAGGATGGAGGTAGTACTGCCCTCTGCTGGTGGAATGACAGAACTACAGGTCAACAACAACAACAGCAGCTTGTGTCCAAAAAACAAAGGAAAGAGAAGCTTCACATCTTTCCTTAATTATCATCTCTGGTTACATATTAAATTACTTAAAAAATGAATATAATAATTTACTCTAAATTTAAGTAATTCTTTTTCACTACATCTGTCTTTTGTTGATGGATTTTTATAGATAAAGTAGCAACTTTTGTTCTCTATCAGTTCAATATTGTTTATAGTACGTCAGGGAAATGTAAAAAAAATAATCAGATAGTATGTAATAAAAAAAGATCATAGTTAACTGTCATAAACATCGTATAAAAAGTCAGAGTATAGTACATCTTGGAAAGAAGATGCTGAATAAAAAGTGTTTTGTTTGTCTTCCTGCAGTTTTCTCTGCGGTGACGTTGCTGCTGCTCCCTCACAGTCAGGGGAACATCTGGCTGTTTGAAGACTCAGTACTCATCACAGGGAAGTTACCTGGTAGGTTTACACACTTACAGGACAGAAACATTCACCTTCATCTCACTGATAAAAGCAGAAGTAGAGAATCAAAAAGGGGTTAATCAAGAAGATACAAGAAAACAGCACACACATCTTCTGTATTTGCAATATCCAAATGTGAATAGGACAAAGTGTAATCATTTGTCACCATAGGTCATCAAAGCACAATCATTTGAGGTTACTACATAACACATTTAAACCTCCTGCATCGTGTCCAGATTTAAACTAATTGTTTACCATCATGTTTTTACAGACAGCTCGTCCCAACCAAAGGTAAAGTTCCCCAAGAACCTCCTCACAATGTCTGATAAGAGCAACGTGTCCTCTGTGACGGCGTACCTGACTGTCCCACAGCACCACCTAGCGAAAGACTGCTCCAACTGCACCCCGGGCATCATCAGCAAACAATCATGTAAGATTTAAATAAGCCCTCAATATTTAATGCAATCATCTACTAAAAGTTTTTGAAAGACTTAAGGATCTTTGTTTTATGATATTTCTTTACAAAATAGATACAAAGCAATGTTTAAACGACAAAAATGTAAACATATAAATGTACTTTATCATTTAAAGAGCACCTATTATGTTCTTCCTCTTTACTTCAGTGTGTGTTGTATATATTTTTGTACCGTAAAAGGCCCGTAATGTTGCAAAGCCTGAAGTCTGACATTGCCTCCTCTTACCGTACTTCTCCTCCTCGTCTTGTCTGCAGGGTTCAGAAGCATCGAGCTGAAGGCGGTGGCGGCCGTCAGTGTCCTGCTGTACTCTGGTGGCGAGGAGCTCCAGGTTCGAGGGCCGATCCAAATCAGCCTACCCCTGAGACACAGCACGCACCTCAGGGCGTCAGATACTGTGCCGGCCTGGGCCTTTAACCTGAAGACAGGTACAGTAAGAATCAGAGATTACAGAGAAGCCGCTGCATTACTAAATAAGATATACACATGTAGAGTCAGGTTAATAGAGAGATCTAGCATTCAGAAGATCAACATAGTATCTGTCAGTATTGCAAGCTGATGTACTGCTTTGTACAATAACAACAGGAGCCTGGGAGAATCAGGGTCTGGGAATAGTGAAGACCGTTGGTAATGAACTGGTTTGGACCTACACCGCCTCTCATCTGGGCTACTGGATCGCTGCCCCCCTTCCCTCATCAAACGGTACAGAACTTATCTACTGTCAGAAAAACATGTATATAGAAAATGTGTATTAGCAAATGTTTCAAATGTCTTTAAATTTGACCATTTAGGTTACTATTGGTATGGAGGCTCCTTTGATTTCATGCCATACCACACCTACCTGTTGACGGGAATACTGGGAGCAACGCTGGCTATAGTGATTGGGTTTCTCTCCTTGCTGCTGTGTCACTGCAGGTAAGAAAGCTGCTCAGAAATGTGATTGTCAGGTTCAATTCACAGCATATAAAACACATTTTTCATTTCTTAGATTCCATTTAGTAAGACTGTAATTTAAAAGCATGTGTCATAGAAGTTATATAGAAGTCTTTAACATTTGAGGCCATGTTTTCAGGGGCTTAAAACAAAGTAAAAGGAAATTCCATCATAATACTGCACAACATTGCATTTAACAACCACTCTGAAAAAAGTGACTTAATAGAAATAAGTGTCTCGAAGCTTTAAATAAAAAAAATAGCAAAAAGTCTTTAATTGTTCTAACATGTTTGAAAAACAACCCTATGAAACGAGTCCATCCTGATTAGATTCTGTTTCTTCCATTTAGGAGAAGTTCTTATCGAGAGCCCAGGAGGAGGAGAGCTCGCTTTTCCAAACTCACAGTGGTGAAAAAAGACCAAACCACCTCCACCCACATGGAAGAGGGTCTGCTGTTCCGTTCTGGCGACAACAGCCTGGCTTCCTGCAGCGTCCAGTGTGAACCCTCGTCCACGCCGAGGCACAAAGCCAACTACAACATCTATGTGGAGGATCCAGGGAGTCGCCCGGCGGCCCATCTGTATGAGAACATCGCTCTGGATCGGATCAAAGGCTCCCAGCCGCCGTCTCACTACATCAACAGTGAAGAGGTCGCTCGGCTGAGAGAGAAGTCCGAGCAGAACTTCTTTCAGGATAAGATGGTTCATATTTACAACCAGCAGGTGGCTATCATTCAGGCGCCGGAGCTTTTCAGTGCTCAGGAGCTGTCGGGCTGCAAGTCTGCTACTTTCCCCCGCAACGGAGTCGAGTATGATCCTCACTCAGAGTCTGCAAATAAAGAAGGCTACACCCAAACACTACCCAAAGTCCCTCACCACCACTCCCAAGGTGGAAACGGCCAACAGCAGAGCAGCCAAGATGACCCCCAGCCTCTGGAGACTCCTCCTCAAGGCCCCAACGCCGTCATGTGGGGGCGCTACAGTAACCTCCTGGAGTCCTCCGTCTCCGTGCCCGGGACCCTTAACGAGGCAGCCGGCATGGAGGCCTTCAGCAGTGGGCACGGTGTACCCAGCGAGCTGCAGGGGATTTCAGAGCGCACCCTGCTGGAGCTCACCCGAGGAAAGTCTCACCCCAGGGCCTGGTTCGTCTCCTTGGACGGGAAGCCGGCCGCCTCGGTTCGCCACTCCATCATCGAGCTCCAGGGACGCCACCGCCCGCCGAGCAGCAACGACACCAGCCTGGACTCCGGGGTGGACATGAACGAGCCCCTGCACAACATCCGGGAGACAGAGCGAGAGAGGCGATCCATCAGGGCGTCATCCCTGCCGCACCACAGCCGAGCAGGGCGTTACGGCGAAGATCAGGACCTGAGCAGCAGCGAGAGTGGCACGACAGCCACCTGCACGCCAGAGGACCCCTACCTGAGGAACATTTTAGACGGGAGCAGCGGGGCCATTCCCAACATTCCTGAGGAGCGAGACGGGATGGATACGTCCAGCGCTCAGGAGGACAGCGAGTCCAGAGGAACACCACCTCCACGCCGCCTGAGGAAAGTGAGGGAGAAGGGGAAGACGGAAAAGAGGAGTGCCAAGCACGTCCGCGAGGGGAGACCTCTGACAAAGAGGAGTTAAAGCATGGCTCGTTGCAAACACTAAAACAAGCTTTTTACAGCAGTGCTTCATTTAAATGACCCATTTACACACATTAAGCGGTTTTCATCACATGGCGTCATCAGTGCCGAGTCGTCCAAATTAGTTTTTAAACCACTTGTGCTCACGCAGGCATTGTTGTTGTTGAGTCATGTGATTGTACAACTTTGCCAAAGAATTCATACGCTAGCTCAAGAAGTGTCATGTTGAAGCTCCATGTTGCTGCTGTCACCACGTTCTCTCAATCTCATGAATCTGAAGATCACCAGCGAGATTCATCACAGCAAAAATGTCCGTGAGAACACGATATCCCATAATCCCCAGTACCGGCATTATAGAGGGTGCCTTCTTACTGCCTGTAATCGTTGAATATGATCACGTGAGGCACGGTATTTGTCTATGTTTAGTAAAATCTGGTGGGTTTGCAGGATGGACACAGATACAGGTCTATGTGTAGTGCACTTATCCTCACCACTAATGCCTGCTGTAAATTAAATAAGACATAGAAGCTTTCCCGGTTTGCAAAACTTGATCATACTGCCTCAGTTTACCTAAAAAAAAAAAAAAAAAAAAAAAAAAGACACTCTGGGGTTCATGAAAATACTCAATTATGTCATATTGGATTTGTTGACTCCGATGGATTTTGGAGTAAACCACTGTTGTACATTGTAAAGCTAAGCTGCCATCACACCTGATATTCAAGGTTTTAAGCCTTTGATTATGTTAGAATGCATGAAAATGAATGTTTCCTTGAGTGTATGAAAATAGTTTGCGTTTCACTGTAGAGCTAACTTTACACCATCGTAGCTGTTTGATTATTTGGGGACTGAATGGTTTATTTCATCGTCTAGTCTTGGAAAGAGACTCTGTTGTTCTGCCAATTGTAATGACTAATAACACCCCGGTAAAATGTATTTACTGCCTGAACCTAGGATATTTTGTATTGACAGTTATGAAAGAAAGAATGATGGTTTTAAGACGATTTTTCAATTGGAATTTTATAAATCAAATTTTGTACAGACATTCCCAGAGGATGAATCCTTCTGTCTTTAAACGCCACCGTGAGGTTTTGAGTCAAATGTTTTAACAACTCCTCCAAACTTTTCATTTACCACCATTATCAAGATTTCAATACTTTGGTTTTTCAACAATTAAGTATACAGAAGTATTTAACTTAAAGTCACAGGTCCTCTGCTAATTGACATAGCAGCTTTTGTCTCGAGTCAGATAAAGCACACTACACTTTAGTATGTGCCCATTTGTTACACTGGCACACAGCGTTCCCAGACACCTATTACATTTTGAGAGTGTAAATACTGACATCATTGGCCATACTTGATAAAGTTTTGCAAAAGATTCACAAATGTCAAAAAACAAAGAGGGTTTACTAGCAATATTTACCATGAGTTAAAATGCAGCAACAGTTTTGCCATATTTAGTCTTCCATCATATTGTAAATTATTTCCCTGATGAGTTCACTTTGTATGTAGAAGACTTGATTCTGTAGCTACAGTCATGTGTTCTTTTGTATGTATATAGTAAAGCAACATTTTATGTATTATGTGGCTGTGATTTAACTTATTTTGTGCAGTTTTTTTCTTTCATCTAAAAGCAAACGTCTGAGAGGTGCAGCAGAGTTGCAGCGAATGGTTGAATGATTACATTTTTATAAAGTCTTTAAAAGAAAAGAGTGAAAAACAAGCCTGAGCTTTGTAATTTTACATGTAGCAACAAGTCGAGCACTTAATCATTCAGTATGCTTACAAATGAAAGTACTTTCTCCTGCTAGTCGTCAGCTTGAACACACACACACACACACACACAGCAAACCACAGCTTACACAGCAACATAAGGAGTAGTTTGTGAACACGTTGTGCTGAGAATTCTTGACAAGCAAATCAAACCTACTGCCACTCCTGTTTTGAATAGATCTCGCTGAATGTATTCGTATTGATTTTAATGTGTTCTATAGTGTGCTCCTCTCGTGTCTAGCCATTGAAACTCATGGACTTTTGTTTCTTCCAGTGTGGGCACCTCTTGTGTTTACCTCTGTAATGATGGTAGTGTTATTAGTCTTGCCTTTTTGTGCACTAAATGAATAAACTTACTTGATACCAATTATTGTTCAGAAGCTTTTGTCATTACTTTTTCAACC
Source organism: Anoplopoma fimbria (assembly GCF_027596085.1). Lineage (NCBI taxonomy): Eukaryota > Metazoa > Chordata > Actinopteri > Perciformes > Anoplopomatidae > Anoplopoma > Anoplopoma fimbria. Next base: position 2,831,505 of record NC_072470.1, read on the forward strand.
TGCAAAGTGCATATTTCATTTTGTATGAAACACATTTGAGCAATGTCACACAAAAACAACATTTCAGATTTATATTTATTGATTACCTCCTCTTCATTGACTGTAAGTCTATGTCTTCTTTTGTTGCTGTGTGTTTATCAAGACTCCGGTCATTCTGAGCTCTGAAATGAGTCCATTGTTCGGCTCTGTAATGGCTGCCGTGTCGGTCCTTTTGGGTTTAAGTCTAGCTCGCCTGGCAGGAAAGGCCACAGTAGCTGAGCGGTCTGACTCAGGTCTACACAAACCTACAAAAAGGTTCAGTTCTGGTTGCTCTCTGATTTTTGTCACTGCAGCACACTTGTTAGGTGAAGCAGGGTTTTTTGAGGGACATACACATAAGCCAGATATACTTAGATGATCAAAAGAGGAGCTGCTTTCAGGATTAAGAAGAATTTGTTTTATCTGCAAATCTCCTTTCCCCTCTTCAGTGACAGTGTCTGCAGCTATGCCCTGAAACCTGTCCTTTATTAACTTTGGTGGGTTGTGTAAAGTTACTGAAGAGCCAGTGAGCACCTCTAAATTAAGAGAACCGTGTGAGGGAGTGACTTTAGAGTTCCTGTCTCGCAGTGCCACCCCTGGAATAAACAGGTCCTTCAAGTTATTTTCTGGTCGTGTGGAACAGTCACTGGAACGGGAGGAGAACGTGTTAGGAGAGGTCTTTGTTTCACTGGTTCTCCATGTCGAGGGGTTATAAATGACATATCCATCCAAGGGGCAGGAGTTCGACTTCCGCAGGATCCCGTCCACACAGTCAGCGTGGAACTGAAGTGTGTGCACATTTAAGGAGGGGAGAGGAGGACATTTGGTAGTTTTTTGCATTACATTTGTTTTATATCATTAGGATTTTATATATATTTTTTAGAGGTCATAGTTTCAGCAGGGCCTGTATGTAACATTTTGGGGGACCTTTTCACTTGTTTAGAATCACCATAAACTAAGAATGTTTGTGTTTTTGTTGTTAGCTTAGAATTCATATGATGTTTGAATACTGACATCAAGATAATGCGAGCACACGCTGAAAGTTTCTACCTTGTGATGGCAGGGCAGAGTCCGGACACGTTGGCCCAGGCTAAAATCCAGCAGACAGATCCGACACTGCTGTCCCACATCCAAGAGGCGAGACCCCGGTCTCACTCTGACCGTAGGGAGACAGTCCAACACACTTCCTGGTAGAGGGTCTGCAGCTCCAGGGACGATGCTGAGTAGCAAGATGGGAAATAGTGAGCAAAAATGTTTATATTAGTCAATAAATAGCAGTTATTTGTGACTCAGCAGTCAGAAGTGTGGACACTAAATTGCTTATAACTTTATACCACCCTAAGAAACCTATCTGTGATTCACCCGTCATTAGCTGAGTGAGAGGTCGCCTCCCTTGGTTCATCATTCAGGCCTTTGGGAACAAGATGCCACTTCTCTCTCCTTTTCTGTTTGAGGTTAAGTAAGGGTTTTTATTTTGCACTTTTTGTGGCAGAAATGAAGATGCTTGTTCATTAAAACCGCTCACAACCAACAGAAATATTAGATTTTTACAGTAAACTACTTCAATGTCTCGCATTAAGAGCAATGTAAAGTTTAAATATAGCTTACTGCCCGTGAAGCAAATGGATGCTGTGGGTGGCAGCCCATCTTTGAGCAGTCCTCACACAGATATAAGTAACTGCAGACTGTGCATCTGAAAGGATGACAACACATTAAAGAAGACATGGGGAGCTTAGTATAACTATTATTCAGCATCACAACACCTAAAATAGCAGTTTAAATTTAGAAACAATAGATAAAATCACTTATGATACACAACAATATGCCATTCCCCATACTGTGATTGAAACTGTACAACGTTGAATGTACATGTACTGCCACTTGCTTACTTGAAACATTTGCCAGTGACAGGGCAGACCCGGCAGCTGTGACAAAGAACCCCCAGGTGTCGGTCTGGCTTCTCTTTCTCAGAGGCAGTGGAGAGCTTTGCTGCGTTTTTCACCTGCTCCTGGAGTAACTTCAAGGAGCTGAAGTCCTCCCTGCACAGAGGGCACTTCACTGTTTCTTCCCTGTCTGACAGTCTCTGGTGATCCGCCCACACCTTCATGCAAGAGATGTGGACATTATTGCCACAACCGAACCTGGGAGAGAGTAAAAGGACAGGACATGAGAGTGTAGAAAAACTGTCAGCACAATGCTGAAAAAAAACATCATTTCGACATGTCCTCTTGTGTGAATATCAGGAGATTTAAACTTTACAACATCCGAAAATCTGTGCTGGTGGTTTCCGCTAAACATTCTGTATGTCAACAGCTGGATGTGCTGTATTGAGACTGATAATAATTCAAGGGGTCATGTTCTGGCCAGTAGTGCAACAGAAGTTGAGTAGAACATGTTACATCATCCTGAAACATGACTGTACTTAAAACAATAACCAGACAGTCGCCTACATACCTGCAGTAAGACACAGGCTGTTTTTTCTCCAGCAGCACTTCTTGACAGATAGGACACACATCCTGGGCTTGGATCACTTTCCGGCAGACACTTCCAGCCTCCTGGCCAGTGACCGGTTGGCTCGTAGTCCCAGAAGCAACAGAGGGCTCATTTTCCGTCCGGTGGTCTTTGGTTTGGTGTAAACCATGGAGCAACTCCAAGATCTGTCTCTCAACAAGTCCATGCTGAAACGAATCTGGAGCAGTTATTTTTAACAGTGCTTGTCAACAAGAGCACATGTACAAGGGTGGGTCAATTCATTCACATTTCCTACAAACAGCAAGTGTTAAACATAAAAATAGAGCACAGTATACAGTAGACTGCAGTCTATCAAGTCAGGATTGTGATATCAATATAAAAAACAGGTTGAAAAGGAAATGTTTGTAGTTTTTAAGATTGAAAAAAGTCATAGTATAGTATGTCGTAAAAAGTCGTGCAGAAAAAAGACGAATAAAAGTCATAGTAAAGTAGGTGCAATAGGGTTTATGATGACCCGTCATCTTTTGAATATTTTTAATGTCAATAACAAAAAACATTTGTTTAAATATTAACTGAATTGAAAGGTACAGTATGCAATGAATGCAAAAAATATATAGTAATTTCCCTAAACAACTTACATTCATGTTCTCTGGGTAGTCTGAATTTCCGCAGTAAAACCCTGTAGTGATAAATAACAGGTTGAAAAGTGAATATGACTAATACATGCACATAAATTCAGTCATTAGTAGGTCTGATTATCATAAGAACTTGTTTATACATTTGTGATTTACAAAATCCTAAACTTAAAAGTATTTCAAGTTGAACTGCTAAACATGCTATCCAGTTTTATGGATTAATAAAATGCCAGTGTTGCACATTAAAAAAAAACTTAAATTAAAATTGTGATCTTGAGAAATACCAAAACCTTTAGGTGTGTTAATCTTTTTTGTGTGTGTTATTGATACCAGCAGATGTGTTTGCAGGGCTCCTGATCCTTGGTGAACACAGGGCAAGTGCACGTATGTGGGTCACCCAAGCACACCTGAACAACACATACGAGTGGAGTAAGGATACAAAACATGGTTTGTGGAGTTTTAACAACATGCATCCTGATTCACAGAATCATTTACCTTGACGTTCCTGACCTCTCCCTCCTCTCTCAGTAGAAATCCTGTAGGGCCGAAGGACTTCAGGAGGAATATAGTGGTGTTGAGGGCCTGGTCTTGGTGCAGACTCACTGCATCACTGACTGTGTTCCTGCAGGTAGTTTTCCTGAACATCCTGCCCCTGCAGAATAAAGACATGCATCACTAATAATAATAATAATAATAATAATAATAATAATAGAGACTGATGCTTATACAAAACAAACAAAGCACAGATGCACACAGGAAGAACAAATAAAACACAAGTGCAAATCTACCCCTGTTGCTTAACATCAATTAGACTAATTGCATACACCTGGTCACTTTTTTTAAACTTCCCTCTTAATGCAGAGTATTAAGGGAACAAGAGGCAGCTTTTTCATTTGAACAAATAGCCTTACCTCTGGAGGTGTTCACGTTTCAAGAAGCACCTTTCTGTGTCGATAAATGCTTAAAGACCAGCTGCAGCTTGTTTGCAGAGCAAGGCACCAAGGAATCCGGGTCCATGGTAACCTGCAGGTTGCCATAATGCTTTTGACCAGCAGAGGGGGCCGTTGCTAAATTATAGAAACCCTCTTGCTGATTGGTCAGATCTGGGCTTCCAGATTCTCAGCAAAAATGATCTTTTTGTTGACTTTTTATATATATATTGCATATTGTTTAAACATTTAAAAGCCAGTCTGCAATATGAGGCTCTTTCTGTGAACTTGTGGACCTAATAGGATTATTAGTAGTCTTATTTTCTCCCATGCAAATCATTTGTTTTTGTTAATGAATATTCCCCATTTGCAATAGTACTTATGTCCATAACAGCCACAAATACTAAAAAAGAATCACAAAAAAACATATGCAAACACATTGAGTAACAGGTTGCACCATATGCAATTAAGTTTATTCATTAAGTTCACGATTTAAAGCTCAACTGCCAGCATATTAAGGTTTACTTTACATTGTATATTATATATCATAAATAATATAAATGATACAGTTTAATGGTCATGCATTGCATCAGTGTTTTTTAATACCCATTACACTGTAGGGGTGTCCCTCTATCTGCCTCCACAAGAAGCAAGCATGTGATGTCATCCACAGCCCCGGTCAGCTCTTATCAGGACAGCTCAGTGTCGCCTCTGACTCTGCTGTGAAACACACACGCTGAAGGACTACTCTTGAAGAAATTCTCTAAAGCTTTTTCTTTCCCTGCAAAGGTTAAACTCTCAGACTGAAGGAATACTCTTCAAGGCAAACACTGTGTTTTTATTATATGTTTCTGCTCCAGTAAAGGTAGGTTTCTTTAATAGTTGCAGCTTTTCAGCATGTTGACTTTGGTTGATGTTCAAGCATTGTGGTTATGGACCTGAAAACAGGTTAAATGTTAATTTACAAATGTCACATTGGACTGTGAAATGTTGTTCTTCAGGATATATGTTGCAGGCCACATTGAAAACAGGCATGCACTTCTAGACATAAAGGTGTTAAGGGGTAGAGAAACAAATCTGAATAAGTACAAAAGGTACCTCTTAACTGTGCTGTTGAAAGATTAAAATGTGATGACAATCCCCCTAAAAAATCTGTTTATTTACTAACATAAGAAAATTCATGTCTACCACAAAACACATGATTGGAGAAGGTTACTTAGTGTGAAGCAGACAATTCAAACCTCTTTTAATGACTGTTCCACACATTTAAACACCAAAGTTGTGAAATGGGATTTCCTAGACCTAATAAAAGGTACTTCACATGGGAAAGTATTTAAATTCTTGGTACAGATGACCGATACAATGAGGGAATAACTCTACTTTGAGTCATTAAATGTGTTTGTATGCAACTGGAGATATATATTGTGCGTCTTTCGGTGTGTTCAAGAAGATATTAATCTTACAAACTGACAAGGATTTCCTTTTATAAGCCGTCAGGGGAGTTGGACATTTATAATGCATTTATAATCTGTGTTTATGAACTGTTCTTTATTCCTAATGAGAAGCCCAGGATTAGGGAAATATGTTTCAAACTCTCATAGTGTAGTAGACTGAGGGGATAAAGTTGCAAAGATGTTGGCTTTGTGAAGAATACATGGTGATTTACAGGGAAATTGGATAAAAAAAAGATACTGATGTGACGGAAATGTGATCCATCATTTGGACTCGTCGGTGGCTGTGAAGCAGAATCGATCTCTCCCCTGACAGATTATTGTGAAACTAAACATGTTAATCTCATTTGTACATATTGAACGCATCCATAAATGTCTTTCTCTCTTTGAGGGATCGTCTTGCTGTTTGGAACTCAGATAGATCCTGATTCGGCTCATTGTAAAGTCAAGTTTAAAAAGAGGATCAGTTATGTTGTTGTGATTTGGGTATTTTCATTCCATTTTCATTTGGTGTTAAACTGTATTTTAACGGTGATTTATTGTTGAGTTGTGTGTATTTGTATAAAGGCCTATAGGGACAGATGTTGCTAACTAGATTGGGATATAAATGCTGAGGATATAGGTCCATGATTTATGTTTGTATGTGTAAAATACATTAAATAAATAGAATCTCCTAATAACATTCAGCCTTTCAAAACATATAAAACATCCAGTCTCTATACGTATTTACTCACTTTAAACAATATCACAATAATTTGCTATTTTTTCCGAATGACTGCTTTGTTGACTGTATTATGAAACTTTCCACATGAGCTTTCTTGTTTTTGGAACGAACCTTTCCATGTACAATAAAGCCAAAGCATTACAGATCATCCCATAGCAATTGCACTCTTTAATAAAAATGGCGTTTTGTAGCTCATCATGAATCATAGATCATGATTTTATTCTATGCAGCAACTACATGAGTTTAAGAGTAACAGAGATTTTTTTTTGCTTGTTACTGCTTTTCCTATTTTTACCACCATTATTAGTGTCATCATTTCCACTGTCACACATCCTGTAGACAAACATCGATTGCTTAACATTCATATCAGCATATGAAGCATTTAGTTTGCTGATTAAAGCATCTGTGGCGTTGCAGCACATGCGCTTACCTCATTTGCCACATTTAAGTCTTTTGGCTAAACCTCTGTTAAACTTGCTCAACATGCATAATAAGCATGCAGGAAGGAAGCTGTGGAGAACAGAGGAAGTTAAAGGACAAATCTGTAACCCCACAGTCCAAAAAGAGGGAGTCCTGCCTTTAAATAATTAAAACAAGGGTTTGCAGGCATGCTTTTGTTTTCAGTTTATTAACATGACTTCTGATTAAGGCAAAGGTCACATTTAAGTGTCTATTGTTACAACGTCTTAACATGCTTTCCTTTTCCGTTCCTCAGAATACCACGGTGATCAGAGAGGATGGACATAACCTGCTTCATGTATCTGCTGGTCATGTGCGCCCTCAACAAGGTAGCTACTAATATCTGGTTCTAGAGCTCAATATGTCCCCGTCACATGCATGTCTTTTATGCTTCTGCAGCCTCACCATTTCTTTTTAGATCATCCAGTCAGTTTTGGAGCAAGTTGTTTAACTTATTCTATTTTATAAGTTGTGTCTGTATTTCATATTTTTTTGGGCATGCATTTGTGACATTAAAGCAATATGATCCCAGAGCTAAATCTCCTGTTTTTAGAATATTTACAACCATAACTATAGTTGTTTGCTTCTAAAAAAGCAACACTCAGCTCCTTCTTGTTATTTCTCTTTATTTGATTGACTGAACACTCAAATCTTCCTGATGCCGTCCTTAAAGGGGCACTGCATTTATTTTATATTGAGCCTCCATAAAGTTAAGGGAGTTGTGAGAGACAGATTAAAAGAAGAATGGACTAAATCAAAGCAGCAGAGGCTGAGATGTACTACCTTTTAGCTTCTGATATGTGTCAAACTTAATCCTACACTTCTCATAATGCAACTTGATAGCAGTTGTAGCTCTAAGACATTATACTGCTTTTGACTTTGTTATTGCATTAAAATGATCTCTTTCATTTGTTTTATCAACTTAAGTTCTCATGTGTTGCACTCTGATTTTGTATATTTGAGTATCTGTGTATGTTTGCATGCTGAATTTTTAATATTCTATCTAAAGCTGCTGGTGGTGGCGAGCCCTGAAGATGACATCCAGGAGCATCTGAACCATCGGGGCGAACATCAGTCCACGCGGAACCAGATCGCCACGGCCCAGTACGAATGTTTCCAGAGGATTATGAAAGAATCGCAGAGCAAAACCAAATCAATAGGTGAGAGGGCCGTCTCAGAAAGCCTGAGATGGCTTTTTATGTTACTATACTTCATATTAAGTCACTGTAACATTTAACTGTGTGTCCGTTGTTGTCAGCAGAACCAGTGTGCAACGCCACGTGGGATGGGTGGCTGTGCTGGGATGAAACTGAAGCTGGACACACCGAGCAGAGCTGTCCAGACTACTATAAAGACTTTGATCCTCATGGTAGATTTTATTTCATAACCTTTACTCACTTTACAATCCTTCAGTATTTATGTGTAATGTTGAGTTGAGACTGTCAAATTGGACATTTACTAGCTCGGAGCATAAAAAGACCCAAATATATCTCCTATAATTAGCTCTCTATTTAACATACTGTAGCTCATTTGTTTATTCTTTGAGCAGAAATGTAAAATTGTGGTTGCAAATTTTGTTAATAGCGATGGCATCCAAGGTGTGCTCAGAGACAGGCGAGTGGGGACGCCACCCCGAGAGCAACAGGACGTGGACAAACTTCACTAACTGCCGAGCCAACACGATACATCACGGGACAGTAAGCAGGAATAAAGACAATAGAAATACATATATTAATCACCTTTGACTGTGAAGTTGTACTCATTTTGTTTTCTTGCAGGCAGCAATGACTCACTTCTACCTGGTGATGATTGGTCACGGCCTGTCGCTGGTGTCACTGCTCATATCATTAGGAATATTCTTCCATTTTAAGTGAGTGTGGCAGCTTTCTTTATGCCCAATTTCATTTTTAAATGTACTAAACCCTTGTGTTTTTTGACAAATCCATGGAGCCAATGAAATGTCTCCTCTTGCTCGCTCAGGAGTCTGAGCTGTCAGAGGATAACGCTCCACAAAAACCTCTTCTTCTCATTCGTGCTGAACTCCATCATCACCGTTGTGTGGCTTACAACAGTGGTGAAGAAACAGGGACACACGTACAACGACTCTGTGAGTGATTCCACTCTGTACTTTAAACTACACATCACTCCACATTTTTCAGCGTCAGTAAAATAACGATGGCTCGTTTTTCTCTTACAGGCCAGCTGCAAGCTACTCATGTTCATCCATCTGTATCTGTTGAGCTGCAACTACTTCTGGATGCTGTGTGAGGGCATCTACCTGCACACTCTGATTGTTGTGGCAGTGTTTGCAGAAAAGCAACATCTCATGTGGTATTATCTGCTGGGCTGGGGTAAGTAAAGCTTTAAGTCAGTATTTAAAGACGCACATTTTACTCTCTAAACCTGAATGTCATAAAAGTTCTGATTTGTTTTTGCAGGTTTCCCACTTGTTCCAGCGGTGATACATTCAATAGCTCGTCACTGCTACTACAACGACAAGTGAGTCTTCTTGATTAAAATATATCATTGTACCTATATCATGTGCTTCCATCCTGTATAATATGATGATCTGGTCGATGCGTTCACAGATGTTGGGTCAGCTCAGATACTTCCTTGCTGTACATTATCCACGGGCCCATCTGCGCCGCGTTGGTGGTAAGCACCGAGCTCCTCGTGGGAAATCAAGATTTACTTACTAGACACTTGCCAGGACTGTTGTGCAGCATTCTCCTTTTTGGATTCCAGGTGAATCTTTTCTTCCTGCTGAACATCGTCCGGGTGCTCATCACCAAGCTGAGGGTGACGCACCAGGCCGAGTCCAGCCTCTACATGAGGGCCGTGAGAGCCACCCTCATCCTCATCCCCTTACTCGGCATCCAGTTTGTCCTGCTCCCCTACAAGCCGCAGGAACACTGGGTCTTTGAGATCTACCTGTACATCATGGAAATCCTCATGCACTACCAGGTCAGTGCATACGTACAATACAATACAGAGATGCATTAACCAAATGAAAATAACCATTGCATGATGTTAAACGTTCTGCTGTAGGAACAGACTGTGAAATGGCATTATCCTCAATAATTTTTATGGTTTAAAATTACAAATATTTCTAGAATAAGAGCATGAACATGTGACACAGTAAGCAGCTGTTTGAGCTTAGGGGATTTCCTATCTTGTATATTTTCTCAAGAAACTTTTTTTTTTTCCTCCTGCAGGGTCTCTTGGTTTCTACAATATTCTGCTTCTTCAACGGGGAGGTGAGTAATTCCTATTTCAAGCTTAGATTTTGAATTTGCTGCACTTTTAATCCTCATTATACAATACAAAATAGTCTTGAGTTTTTAAAGCATCAGGCCACCAATTCTTACGCTCTTAAGATAGGGTTTGATAGGGACCAAGTGTCTTTCTAAGGGACAGTTTGAGAGTTTAAAAGGCTGATAATTGCTTGGCAATAAAATGCACATGGATCACAGAAGGACACAGGGCCAGGATTTGGGTCATTTTGAGGTTATGAGCCCACCAACCCACCAAGAAACCAAAAGAAGGTCTATATATTGTTTTTATATGGTTTGATCGAATTTATTCAGATACTGGTCATGCCTTATGCTGTTTAAAGGCCCTTTTCCTTTAAAATAAATGCATTAAAGATGCCATTTTGTTGCTGTTTTGCCACCCTCCTTACGTCCCCTTTGTGTCTCCTCCTGCAGGTCCAGAGCGTTCTGCGGAGACACTGGAACCAGCAGCGGATGCAGTTCACCGGCACATTCGCCAACGCCGAGTTCTTCCGCTCGGCCTCCTACGTGGCGTCGTCGCTCACGGAGGTCCACCGCTGCTACAGCATCGAGAGCCACACCGAGCACATGAACGGCAAGAGCTACTCAGACATATTCAGATCGGACAGCCCGTTTGTGTGAAGGTGGCGCTTCAAGGATCAGTGTTTATGTGACTTTTCCCAAGTTGTTATGAAGACTGATGTCTTCTGGGAGTTTTACTGCTGAGTACAAACTGTTCACTTTCACACCAACTCACATATTTTTCTTTTTTTACTTTTTCTCACAAATTTTACCACAACAGAAGGAGCATGAGACCAAAGACTCTGTTTCGTCATCAATATTTACATCCCACAAATGGAAAGGCCTCAAAGCATTAACACAAGGAATTAATGCTTTTTGCATCACATGGAATAAACTTGAAGAGCATTTCAGTGAACAAGAAGCTGTTCTGTTGAGCTGACTTGGAAAGAAAGAAGGTTTTTTCTGGGCATTTTTATGATAATGATGCATCAAGAAATGGGTAGTAATTGAATAAGGGTGTTTGTGGAAAGGATATGCACAAAATCCCTCTTGAACTACTTCTCAAATCTGAAAAAGCATTTCAGGTTATTAAACTCATAACTCTTCTTTTAGGCAGAAATAATCTGGTTGGTCAGTGCAAACATCGGTGGGCAGAGCCACAACAACAGTCGCTGGGAGTTGCAAGCTGAAAGGCAAAGAAAGAGTTGATCTTTCTGAGTAGAGAGGCAACTTTTATGCCTTCAAGAAAGTAAAAGAATAAAGTACCATGATATCTGGTAGTACATACGATTTGTAAAATGTAAAAAAGTTCAAACACACACAAATAATGAAGGAATACATAGATAACTTGCTTTGCTAAACGTCACTCCTGCTTTTGCCTTTTTATTTAAGGGGTGCAACTCAGAATATAGGGAGAGTTTTCTATTTATGTATTATTTACTTTAGCTCAGTGAAAACAAATAATGATTTTCACATTAAATGTTTTGATGAAACATAGGCTTACGTTGTCTCATCCCGTCATAGCGACAGTTAGTGCTCCGTTAAGCTCAATGTTTTTTTATTCTTCATGACAGATTTTTCCAAAATGCTGTAAAACGATTGTGAGATAATCACAGTTGAAATACGACTGAAATGTGCATGAGTCTGTACATATATTTGTGTATGAATATGACATATTTCAAGGCACAAAATATGAAGCCTTTAGTGTACTTTGTATATTTCTTTTCAGTCAGCTAACACATCTTTGTATATTTCTTTTGTTACGTTTTTAAAAATCAACTGACTGCATCAGGTTAGTTTAAGGTATAAAGTTGTTAAAGGTTAAAATGTTTTAGTATTAATTATCTAAAGATGTAAGTGTCCAGGAAACAAGTTCAGCAGGAACTGACTTAAGTTGATTCACTGATAAAATAAAGTTTGTCACCTCCAGTTAGAGATAAAAGTGAAGAGCTGCTGGTTTCAGCCTTCAAAAACAGGAAATACACTTATTATTTGAGTTAGATGAGAATAATGATACCTCTCTTGTGGCTGTCTGTTAAAATATGAATCTACAGCCAAGAGATGGTTAGCTTAGCTTAGCATAAAGACTGGAAACAGGGGGAAACTGCTAGCCAGGCTAGCTGGATAACATTATCTTCCAAAATGTCGTACTATTCCTTTAAATGTGCAACACTGAACCCTTAATTAAAACTTGCTAAAATGCTTATAACTGTTTCTTATTCTGATGGAATCAATGAATATTTCTGATATTAATAATACTGTGTGTGTGTGTGTGTGTGTGTGTGTGTGTGTGTGTGTGTGTGTGTGTGTGTGTGTACTGTAATAATTCACAAGATGTGATTTCTACAGCGATTTCAGAGCAGATTTTTAGCCTTAGAAGAAATAAATATATTTTTTCTTTCCAAAATATGAAAACTATTTCTTTAAAAGGAAACTCAATAATATCAGGGGGGGCTATATATATATATATATATATATATATATATATATATATATATATATATATATATATATATATATATATATATAGCTTTCAACCGATGTTAATAGGTGACGTAAAAGAGGTATTTTATAGATGTAGAATATAAGATATAGTCAAAAGTCCTGCAAAAAGTTAGTCAGTGAATCTTGAGTTTAGAATATTTTACAACATTATTTTAGTCACAGTATGTAAGTTTTGTAACATAGCTATGTCAATAAGTTTTGTTTATACTGAAATAAAAATGCTGTAAATAAAGGCAAGCTGTTTTAAACTGAGATTCAGGAAAAGAAAGTTAGTGTATTTGTTTTCCTTTCCTTAATGTCTCTTCTATTGTTCTCCGCAAAGACCGAAAGAAAAGAAAGAAAGAAAAAATGTGTTTTCTTTCCCCCCCACATATTTAATTAAGGGTGGAATTTCCTTGTCTGTGACCGTAGAAAACGTTTCCCTCTGAAATGATTATTGTTTCCAGACAAAGCAGGGTGTGCTGCCTATTCCTCATCCATGAACATATATGTGACCAGGTGTAATTAGGCAGTCCCAGAGGAAAAGGGCTATATCTATTCTTTCAATGCAACATTCATCAAACTTAACATGCCGCTCCTCCTTCATCCGTCTGCAAACACACATGATGATCAGAAGCATGTGTGCATGGTAAGCAATATATGAGCTACTTACATGCCTTTCACTGTGATGACTTCAATCAATGAAGTATTCTGCGGGTTTGCATGGCGCATTTCAGTAACACTAAACATCTGACAGGACTTTAACTTGCATCCTGTTGCATCAACATGAGAGTTAGTATCGTTTGTGGTTTCTTCCTTTAAAACGGTCAAAAATATTGTCAACTTAAAGCGTGCACATGTGAGAGATCTCAGCGAAGATGTTTTTAATGTTGACCTATCACAACAGCGATCCCACCTCCCTTTATTTACCTCAGTGGAAATCAGAGCAGTGGATGCATTGCAGGCTTCCTGTTTCTAAGAATACATTGCCATTGAACTCTTGATCTGTCGGCTCTTGTGTGCTGGTAGCAAACACTTCCTCAGTCTCATGACTAACACTTGTTTACTGCCTTCACTTCCGCAGGCTTCTACTGAAGCTTGAAGCATATAGCCGATGTTTTTGTATTTCCAGTGTGCAAAATTCTGGGTATTTGTCAGGGACGTTTCCACAGGACATGACTGAATGAAGACATAATACTCCATGTACTCCCTTCTGCTGCTGCATGGTGGCAATCCTGCACATGGAGCTGCGGAAAGGTTTTAAAATTAACAATCACGTAAATCTGCTCCGCGTTTAGCTTTAATTTGGCTGACGCACTATTCTGGAGTAATTTCCCCTGAATGAGAAACAGACCATTGTGAACTTATGGAAAAACACAGTGTTTCATAGGACTTCGGTACATTCCTGCGGACATCAGATCGTCCCAATAGAAGGACTTGAGCTGGGAGGTTTGTTCAATAGGTACGAGCTAAACATTAAATTCTGGTAGCTACAACGGGCAGAGAAATACTTCAGTACAGCGAGAGACGGATAAAGACACGGATCTAGCTGTCCCTCAAAGGTGAAGAGGGACTTGCATGTTTCATTAACATGGAACTTTACTTGCTGTTGTGTAATCATTCATTCATACACACAGAACAATATGCTGGAAAAAAACTAGAAAAGAATTGGAGCTCAGACGAGTTTGTGGGACATTCAAATGGATTTTTCCTTCCCTGAGGAGGGACATTTCCCATTAATCAGGAGAGTGAGTGCATCCTTGGAAAAACCCCTTTGATGCTCAAGATATGATGCACTGTACCTTTCCCAGTAACAGCGAAAGTGGAATGTAAGGAATGCAAAGAGTAGAAAAAGTAGAGCCAACAGCATCAGGGGTGAAGCCAGACGATGATGTAACATTGGGATTTTATAGTGTTGATTTCTGGGAAGTGCAGCGAAGAATTTCTACATCAGCAACAAAGCTAATTGATCAGACACATAAGCTGAAAAAACTGGTGATTGTTTTCTCTTAGGAAAGGGAAAGTGACTAAAAACAATAAGCTGCTGTGGTTTCCAATAACTCCAACCATGCTGTGTACAGAGTTATCGCTCGAAACACCAACTCGTAACACAACGCGCTGCCATGCACGCACACACATACCACACACACATCTGGCTCATAGCGTGATCCGACCACTTGTGCAGAACAATGGAATGATTTCTTGGCCGTGCTGGAGGGTGTGGAGGGCGTACAGTACAGGGGTTGGGGTGAGCGATGTGGCCCGGCTGCATGGATGTGACCCGTGTCTGGGTGGGGCCTGCAGGAAGTCTGCCGCTTTTCAGACCGCTGCTGCAGGGTTCAGGATTTATCTGAGCAGCTCATCAAGGAGTGATGTCAACACTCGGTTGTGTGGTGGCGACGCGGCTTTGGTGTTTCTGGAGGGACGTCATGGTCAAAAGTGTGAATGCATCATGTGGAGAGTTCATTTCCAGAGTTTTATCTTAAGGGTGTAGTACTCTTACTGCTTTTTTTTTTTTTTTGCTCCTTGCAGCTGTGGGCCTCCATCGATGTCATCAACTTTCACCCCAGCTGCATCGAAATGGAAGGAAAACCCTGCCAGACATCTATTATGTCAGAGATTTAAATATGTTTTAAAAGATATCTAATGTTATAGTCATTTCTGGTGTTCAGGTTGCACCACGTCTCCAGGTCTAGTACGATAGTATTACAATAAAAAAACATTGGTCCAAACTTGGTCCAAAAATGACCCAAGCTTTAAGAAACTATAATAATCATTTAAGAGCTGATGCAATGTCCTTGGTTTAGTGCAGGTCGGATGAAATGTCGTATGTTTATTCATTAGGCTCATTTAGGATTGTATGAAAGCTGAACCCTTGTGTGGACCAACGAACCAGACCAGGACTAGCCTGAAGAGGTGGACCAGAACTAAAAGTCAACAATACATGTATGAAGGTGAACGTAGAGATTGATGGGAAACAAAGTGTACAAGAGATTTTGTTCTGATATTGATTGAACATCAGACATTTGGAATCAAACCTTTCAAAACATCTCAAACAATACGCTTATTACACTTTCAAAGAGCTCAATTCCTTGGGCCCAGGGCGGCGGGCCAGTGTCCACTTGTAACGAGGCGCGTCGCCGCTCTCGTCTTCAGCATCGTCCTGCCAACAGGAACTCCCTCGCTCCTCTCCCCGTTTCCTGCCATTGTTCTCTCCCCCCTGCCACCAGGCACACGCTCCTCCCAGGATCTGGGAAAAGGTGGGATGTGAAAGCGGCCCATTTCCTTTTCGATCAGCTTCGACCTCTGCCGGGTACAGGAGGGGTGTGTGTGTCCGAGTGTGTGTGTGTGTGTGTGTGTGTGTGTGTGTGTGTGTGTGTGTGTGTGTCAGCACTCATCTGACTGACTTTCTGCGCGTGAATTTTCTCTTATTTTCATTTTTTAATGTTATCCAATAACCATTAAAATTGCAGTCTGAAAATCCTACATTGTACAAATTAATTTAACTGGAAAGCAAACGGAGATCTGGTTTGTCTGGTTGTAGATGTGCTAACTGCTCAACAACAGAGGAATGGTGTTCAGATGGTTACATGTCTTTTAAATAATTTATTGTCCTGTTTACAACCAAGCTAACGTGCTACATCGGAGACCTGTTATCCTCCTGAGTTTTTATATTCTTTAATAAAATGGTGCATAATCATAAGAACAAAATGCCGGGGGGGAATAACTCCCTGTGCAGCAAAAATAGAAAGAAGCTTGGGGAGCTATTGAGACAGACTAGCAGCTAGCGTGTTTGATTAGGGGGGATGAGGGTCAGGTGTGCAGGCCGCTGAGTGCTAAACAGGGAGGGCATTGAAATTGGGCTGTAAAAGTCATAAATCTATGTGTAAAATGAGAAAATGTTCCATCCAGAATAAACTAATCACTGGACAGTTTTACATGTAAAACCTATCGAGGCTTATATGTGTTCTTAGAGAGTCCGACAACATATTCCCACCATAACCAGCTGACTTCACCACTTTGATGAGAGAGAAAAGATAAAACTTTCCCTTGTGTGTTTTTTCAGCCCGAGGTTTTCATGCCACCAAAAAGAATTAAGGCCGACAGTTTGATCCTTTCTCATGATCCTTTCCCGGAGTTCTTTAAGTATTGTTGAGGGGCGTCAGTGAGGTGGGGTTGGAGGGTGCACAGGAAGGAAAAGGTGTAGCTGGGAAATCTCATCGAGGCTCCTCGGCGAACAAGCGACACCCGAGTCAGGATCTGGGCGTCGCTGCCAAGTCATCTCAGGGTCGCAGACTCCAGCGGTCCACGTTTGGAGGAAGCCGGCACAAACACGTCTCGGTTTTTCACAGAATTTGACACAAACGACATCAAAAGAAAGACTTTAAAGTGTTTGTTCAAGCAAGAGGAGGAGATGAAAGAGGAGAGAGGATGATGTGGCTCATGTAGATGCTAATAACTTTGGTACCTGACCTTTCATCGAGCATCATCAGCTCTACATTTGTATTTGTCCAATTCTTTGGTCCATGACAAAAAACCTTTACAACTAATAACTATGAAATTGCAATTAAGTCTACATAAAAAAAAAACTAAATAAAAAAAGCATATGAAATAAATCCTAAAATAAATAAATGTGTATTTATATTTACATGCATTTTAAAAAGATTTGATTGCCATATTTATTTGAAGGCAGATCTATCCATTTCATAGGTATGTTACACATATATATTTATTTTGGTATAAATGTATTTAGTTAATCTTAACTTAAATGTCATTCCAAACTAAGTTAAGATGGCATGACTGACTGGAGTGTTTTACAGGATACAAGATAAATCCAGTGAATCTAGTAACAATAAAACAAGCTAAAACAGGTTTAATTCTAAATTGAGTTCGGTAAACTAAAAACACAAAACTCATTAGAATAACATAATATGAAGAGGATTTTTAAGTAACAGAGGGAGGGCCATAAAACTGATATGGAGGAATGATTATACCGAAGAATAAATATGAAATAGTAATAAACAATAGTGTGGTTTCTCTTTGTCAGGCTGCGAACTTCTGTAGTCTTCTGGGATTCTGTGGTTTCTCTTTGTTTTTATTGTTTATTTTATTTGAAGCAGTGAACAATGAGCATATTATTGAACTGATCTAAATGGACTTTACTTCCAGGAAATTAAAGTGTGGTGAAGTTTAGAATTCAGACACAGTTTTCGATGTATAAATGGACTGGAGCGACATTAGAAAACAAACAGTCCTGTGGAGATCACAGAAGCCACACTTCTACCTGCAAACATTTTTTTTCCGTGCTCGAAAATGAAAATAGCTGCTCCCGGCTAAAAATGACCACCTCGACAGATGTGGAGAGGCCGGGCTGCAGGAAACGGTGAGTGTCACGTCTTTCACCGAGCGCAGAGAAGAGAGGTCGACCCAGAAACATGTGCTGACTGAACTTTGGCTCTCTTTCTTCCTGTAGGGACGCCTTCTCTCTCTCCCTCCCTCTCTCTCTCATTTGATCATACACCCATGTGCATGCACTGTTTAAGCTGAAACTAGGCTTTATGTTGCTTTTGTAAATTAGTACATTTCATATATCATTATATTTTAAGAAATAAGCACTAATGTAGGATGTGTGCCGCATAAATCCAGGTTTGTTTAGATTTAGACAGAGCTTTATTGGTTTTCAACCACAGGAGCCCTGCTGTTTTTTCACCTTAACGCACAACTAATGAAGGAACTGTTTCACCTGGGATGTCAGGTGAAAGCGATTAACTCTGATTATCTAGTTTATAGAAAGTCTTTGTCTCCCTCTAGTGGTGAGATGGTTTAGTGTCCTTTCTGAGCTCGCTTAAACTTATTTCCACGAAGGGGAACTGATTTTATTCAACTTTCTAGGCTTTGGTTTGTGGGGAGAGCACAGTCATTCCAAAGAAAGACATTTATTCCACATCCATAGTTAACAACAAACAAATTATTTGCAATTTACAGTCATATGTTGCATTTACAGAGTTTTTAAAAGAAGATACAAAGGTTTTCTGTTGAAAGAGTAAATGAGTTCCTGCACAGAACTTAATAATTTAGGTTCAAGCATGAATTTTTTTTTTTTATTCCATTAAAATTAAGAACTTAAAACATTGCTATATTAACTCTTGCCCTATCCAGGCCTCTGCACGTGCATTTACTGGAGAAAAAAAGCCAAATGAAAAGTGTTTATTGCTTTTATTCACTATAATAGTTCTAATGTAATCTGCTCTCAGACTACATCTCTTTCAGTTTTAATATTATTGGCTGTTTTTCCAGTTTATGCAAGTTTACAATCCATTTAAGCTCTACTTAGGTTTCATGTTAGCACCTCAGACTTCACTTTTTCCATCCACATGCATTTCCCTGTAGAGTACTGGTGCTCCAGATAGTAGGTGAATAAATTACGTTAGTGTCCTGCCTGTCATACAGCAGAAACACTGTACTTCAACAGCTTTTGGGAAACGCAGCCATGTGTAGAAGAATCTTACCTCCATCGACTTGTACGCTCACAGAAAGACGAGTCCATATACTCTAATTTACTGGTGATGATGTTCCTTCTCTATAAAGGGCTGTTTCTGTCCATCTTGTGTTGTTTTATGAGAAGCACACAGGGCCGATGTCCAGGCCAAACTCCTGATCTGGTTTTCCAATGTCCATGGGGGCCACGTCCACGACGGGCAGCCTGGCAGAAGTTTGAGTCCTGATCTCAATCACCGTCTTGCCCCACTCTCCGTTCGATTTCTAAAAGGACAAGAAGCCAGATAAGTCAGTAAAAGTATGTTTCAAACAGTCTTTTATGTAATTTAGTGTCCTGAAGTGACTTACCGTGCAGCCGTCCTCGAGGACGGTGTACCGGAGGCGCACGTTTCCTTGCGCTCTCAGCTCCTGGCCGTTGGAGCCTCTGAGGACCAGAGCTTTCTTCAGGTTGGTGGTCTTCTCGTCTTTATAGGCCACGCTGTTCCTGCAGTGGTAGGTGATGCTCTGGTGCGACTCCTTGGACAAAAGCTGCAACAGCTTTATCTGAACCGCCACCACGTTGGGCTGCTCCTCAGTGTTTCCGTAGCGGAACTGAAATCGGAGGACAGTTTGACGTGACAACACTCAAGGCAGGTTTGATTCAAAGAAGAATGCATATTTTTAGATTTCTTACTTTGGTTCCACCGTTCATGTCTGCTTCAAACCAGACGGGTTTGTTGGCGCTGGGACTGGATTTGGTCCACCAGGCTTTGCGGGGAATGTTGGCCGGGTTGGCAGAGATGCAGGTTTCACCAGTTTCCATATTACAGAAGACCTTGATGGCATCTTTAGTGCTTCCTTGATTTGGATCAATCCAGTACTCACCTGTATCAAATGTGCGGCACATCAATAAATTAGAGTACATGTGTGGTAAAACAGTGTCTTGATAAGCAGAAAACTGGATCCTCACCGCTCTGCTTCTGAGGGTAGCACTGCTTGATGTCCTGGCAGCTCTTCCCAGGGTTCACCTTGCTTCCATCAGGACTGCGGAGGTTTTGCAGATGTCCGCTGAGGGTCTTCAGTGTGGCCTGGACCCCCGTGTCTGCACGCAGGACGGCAGACTTCTTATTGGGAAGAGCTTCATCTCCATTGATCTCTGGTAGATCGGCAGCCACGTCGTCCTCGATGAAGTCCACGGCCTCGGGCATGCCGCCGTTACCCTCGTAGTCGTAAAGGCCAGCATAGAGGTCTTCAAAAGCCGAGGTGGGAGGTCCGGGGGGGCCTGGAGGGCCGGAGGGTCCAGAATCACCAGGTGGACCCTGACAAGGAAAATGATAAAGATGTTTTCAAATTCATTTTTGCCGTTCTAGCAGTGGGAACAATTATGATTATGATATCTCAACAACTAGATGGGTTGCAAGGAAACTTGAATTTGAAACTTATGATCTTGAGAGGTTTATTCCCAATAATAACACAATTTTGCCGCCACTCATAAGCAGATTGTTTGTAATAATAAAAAGTTAAATCTTGTGTCACCTGTGCACCGATTTCCCCACCGGATCCTCTGCTTCCGGGAGCACCCATTGGTCCGGGCTGACCGATGTTTCCTTCCTTTCCTGGAGGACCGGCCACTCCTGGAGGACCCTGTACGGTACAAGAGTGGATCATTAATACTGTGAAATAAGACGGAGCTGACAATTTACCTGCATGGTGATGTTACACACTCACCCTCGGCCCAGCTGGTCCAACAATACCTATCGCTCCATGGTCTCCTGTGGCGCCCTGAAATAAAGAAGTGTTACTGTGTTTCAGTATCAATGTTTCCCTGAACTACCTACTAACTAGAAACAGCAGTATGTGAAGTATCTAAAGGACTAGACGTGTTTTTGCTCACAGATATTCCTGGTAAACCTTGGAGTCCGGTGAAACCTCTGTGACCTTTCTGACCCCTCTCTCCTTGTTCTCCAGCTGCTCCTTTCTCTCCCTGTGGTCCTTGAGGGCCCTGAATTAAGACACAGGATGACAATTAAACACGTCATAGAAAAACACAAGTTTTACACCTATTCTTAGTTGTTCAGTTGATGTTTTGGGTATCAACGAGGTCGAACATTCTCATATTATGCTTACCACTTTCCCTCGTACTCCAGCTGGTCCTTGGGGTCCAGCGGTGCCTCTGGCACCCTAATCTCAAATCAAACAAAGAGACATGACAGATCCGACTTTGTAGTTGTGTTTGCATCAGCAAAGCTATTGATATGTGATTGACAGATGTAGCATTTTATTGTTTGTGAAACTCACGTTCTCGCCTCTTTGTCCTGGACCGCCCGTCATCCCAATCGGACCCTCTGTTCCTGGAGACCCTGGAGTACCAGGCAGACCCTCTGGACCAGCATTACCCCTGTCTCCCTGGAAGGACACACTCCAGTGGTTAGTACACACGGCCATATGCATGGTAGCGTTAGCACATCCTGTCCACTGAAAGTCTTACCCTCTCCCCGATGAGGCCGTCCTTCCCAGGAGGCCCATCTGCTCCAGCGAAACCCTGAAAAAACACATAATGACATGATGAGGGACAGAAAACATGTTAAAGCGCTAATGAGCTTCCTCTCAGAATTTCTTAATCAGAGATAAGCAGCTCGATCGTGAGGGACTGACCTCAGGTCCGGCGTCTCCTCTTGGCCCGTTGGCTCCCGGTAAACCGATTCCTCCTGCGGGTCCTGTGCCTCCCTTAACTCCAGGAGCTCCGGATTTTCCAGGTGGACCCTGAGGAGTAAATACAAAGTTTTCATCACTAGAATCACAAAACAAAACATAGTAAGGCTGAAACAAAGAACATCAAACACTGTTAGAGGGGGTACATACAGCAGGACCTGGCAGACCCAGCATGCCGGCCTCTCCTCTGAGTCCAGGCTGACCCACAACCCCTCGCTGTCCTGCGGCACCATTAGGTCCTGGAGGCCCATCAGGACCCTGATAGAGAAACACAAGGACAAACAAGCGATTAAAACATCTCAGATTTATTTGTGTACGTCTGATAGATGAGCACAGCCTGAAGTTTAGGATGATCGTCTTACCCCATGGCCGTCCTCTCCAGACTCTCCCTTCTCTCCGGCGCTGCCCGGTGCACCTGCAGGTCCGCTCTCTCCTTGACGTCCTGGAGATCCGTTCTCCCCGACAATCCCACCAGCTCCGGTCTTTCCAGGAGCACCTATGGGCCCGTCTGGTCCGACAGCACCCTGAAAACACACACACAGGATCTACCTTTAATCCAGACTTCTCAAATAAATCTGTGACTTAATGAGTCCACTGCAGGTATCAGATTGAAACACATTTTATCAACAATTAACTCACATTAGAACCAACTGGTCCGACTCCTCCAGGAAGTCCAGGAAAACCAGGAGAGCCCTGATGGAAGAACACAATCCCAATAAGATGCACTTCAATGATAATAAAACAAAGATTTAAGTGAATTAAATATGGAGCCGTACTCACTGTTGCACCCTGTGTTCCTCTGCCACCTTTCAGTCCAGTCACACCAACGGGTCCCTGAAACACACACACACACACACACACACACACAGTATTGTAAACATGTTGTTTGACCACTTTTTTTACAGTTTATAGTTCAATGTGTTTACCTGTCCTCCTGATCTCCCAGCCATCCCCTGAGGTCCAGGAGCTCCTCCCTCTCCCTTCAGACCTGCCTCTCCTGTGTCACCTTTGACCCCAGGCTGACCATCCGGACCCTACGACAGAAACAGGAAATGAATGAAGCCTTTATTGGTTTATAAATCTGTATATTTCAGACATGGCTGCCCTGCTTTAGCGTCCACTTACAGCAGGTCCAGGGAAGCCAACGGCACCAGTAGGACCAGTGTCACCAGTAGAACCCTGTTAATCACAAAAATACAGTGTTTATCAAGTACAGGCATTCAAAGGAATATTCTCTCAGTTGTAAATGAAAAAGTTGTACTGACAGTGGTTCCTCTTGTTCCTCGGCGTCCTGTAGGTCCTGGTGGGCCGGTTTCTCCCTGAAATAAAAGAACATTCAAAGATTTTAAGACATGTGCGTTTCATTTAAAACTGGAATCATAAGTCATTTTACTGATTTAAGGTTTTAAATAGTTGCTTTAGGTTCTCGGTCGCACAACATCCAGTTCTCATTTACATTTAAATTCAATAGTGGATTAATTTAAATAGCTCTGTCCTGTTGTTTAACAAATAATGAGCGTCTTGGTGTGTCTACTACTCAATTTCTGTCAAATATTGTCAATTTTGTGTAGTTGTTGTTGTAGTTTCTTTCTTTTAAGAAACCTGATTTGGCTAATTACATGACCATTTGCAGGTTTAAAATACATGTAAAATGTGTGCTTTTGAGCTCACCCTCTCTCCATTGGGTCCACCAGAACCAGCAGGTCCAACAGCACCAGGGAGCCCCTTTAAATGAAATTAAAACGTTTATTAGAATATCACATTACACATAAGAAAACTCAATTGTAAGATTGTCAGCCAGTGACGGTCTAACGGTGAGTATGTTTTCAGTCTGAGTGCCATCAGAAAAAATATTTTGCCACAAACTTCCATCTTGTTCTGCTGAGAGATGTGCAGTGTAGTTTGAGTCGACTCACCCGAGCTCCATCAGATCCCTCTTTCCCCTCCGGTCCGCCCTCTCCAGCAGAGCCCTGTTAGAAGAAATCAGCCTCATCAGTTCCTCAGGTTCATCTTTTTCTGCTGGGGATCATTTCAGTGGAAAAAATGGTATCTTTATTATGTAACTTACTGCATCTCCCTTTGGGCCTGAAGGTCCAGATAAGCCTCTCTCTCCTGGCATCCCCTGAAGTCCTGGACCTCCCGCCTCTCCGACAGCACCCTTTGGACCAAGGCTACCCTGAAATGTACAAAACATATTACAGTTGGAGCTTATTGCAAACAATATTTACAAGCAACAACGTTCTGCTGTGTCAGTGTCTTTAAGGTTACAATACCTTTGGCCCATCTGGTCCTGGTGCACCTGGACTACCTTTGGGTCCCTGCAGCCCATTGGACCCGATTTCACCTCTCTCTCCTGGAGGGCCTCTTTCTCCCTGCAAGAACAACCAGGAGATAAAGTCATGCAACAACTCCTCATCTCACTAAATGACTTAATGTGACGCTGTGAGAGAATGAAGACATTAAATCAGGAGAGAGAACAGGACTGGACTCACCCTTGGACCTGTAGCTCCACTAGCACCAGCCTCTCCAGCAAGGCCCTGGAAAAAAACAAACACATTATGCTTAATGCAATAAGATAGGACAAACTTCTAAATCAATATGTATTTAACTATAATCTCTGCAAAACACATCTAAGTTCTATATTTTTTGTCTTACCTCAACACCTGGTTTTCCTGACTCTCCTGGTGGTCCTGGCATTCCTGGCAAACCCTAATCAATACCAAACATTTTACATTTAATGCTAAAAACAACACTTGCATACTCAATATGCAGAAATAAATTTATATTTTTTATAATTTTGGGATGCACTGCACCTGGAAACCATGCAGTCCCTGTGGTCCCTGCTCTCCTCTCTTTCCTGCAAGACCCTGAAAAACAAATAAAATAATATAAATCATCTAAACTTCATGTTATCAAATCATTGATGATGAACAGTTGGATGCTTACAGCCGGACCAGCTGGACCAGCAGCGCCCTCCTCTCCGTCTTTTCCATTCACCCCCTAGAAGAGAGACACAGTCAGGATATGACACATGTATTTATGATTTAGTTTGAAGTATAAGTTATATACAATATATTACAGTGAAAAGAACTTGCCCTTTGACCTGGAGCCCCAGAGCTGCCGGCCTCTCCAATCTTCCCAGCATCACCCTGAAAATCCGAAGCCACAGAAGTCATCATCCGTTTCTGCACCAAAATATCTGATTACATTTAGTAATTAAATATATAGAATATTTACTGACAGCGAAGCCTTTCGGTCCGGGCAGGCCCATCGGTCCAGCAGAACCTCGGTTCCCCGTGGAACCAGCTGGGCCTTGTTTACCATCGTCTCCTGCTGAGCCCTGGATGAACCAAAATAAAAGTTAATACGTGTCGTCTACTGTTTTGACTTTAGTAAGTGATGAAAATGAAAGGTTTGTCTCACCATTGGTCCTTGCTTTCCCTCTGATCCCTGGACGCCAAGAAGTCCTGATAGACCCTGTGAAAACAGACCAACCTTAGATAGACGTCTCTGAAGCTGCATCTTATTCTCTAAAGTTATTATTCTATATAATCTAGAATGAGAACAATATTCCTGATATTTTCTAATTATTTCACATAGATTTTATGCTTTCTTTCATGTTCATGTCGTCCATTTTTCAGACACACTTCAAAAGTAACTTAACATCAGGCAGAAATAGTTGCATGTGTAACCACGCCCAGCAGTGATGTCACCGTGTACTGACACACCCAGGAGTACATTACTACTACATCACTGGAGCAAGGTGAGAAGTTAAACCACTATATATCATTTTCTGCAGGTCGGAATTTTGCTCCAACTGCCTGTCTAGACACATAGGTGGATTCTTGTACAAAAACACAGTAAATATTAAATAAATGATGTGTCTTCTGTACCCGAGCTCCTGTTAGACCTGGCTCTCCAGTACGTCCTGGATCTCCAGATAAACCTTTGGCACTGGTCGACCCTGCCAGCCCTCTCTCACCCTGGAGTCCCTGTTTGGTTCAAAAGCACAGAAACACATGTCATGGTCTAGAATAATCATAATTAACAATTAAATAAATTCTGCCATTATGTAGAATACTCACCTTTTGTCCTGGTAAACCATCTGCACCTGGGAATCCTCTATTTCCTGGAGCTCCCTACAACAGATAAACATTTGTTTTCAGGCCCTGAGATCATGAAACGTCCTCTGCTTAAAGGTTTCTTATAATAGTTTTTCTTAAACTTGAAGTAAAAGTTGACTAACTGTCTCTCCTGAAGCTCCTGCAGTTCCGATGGATCCTCCATCACCTCGGGGTCCACGCTTCCCTTCATCTCCCATCGGGCCCAAAGGACCTGGAGCGCCGTGGTTGCCCTAACCCAGCAATATCAATCAATCATCAGATTCAGTCAGTCATCAAAATAACTATAAATATGAACTTTTAGGGTGTTTTTTCTCAGCTTACTCTTTCTCCCTTGAATCCAGCTTCTCCTTTGAATCCAGACAGTCCACCTTCTCCCTGTAGAAAAACATCAAAACATTAAAGCTCACCGTGCATTCTGTTATATGAGGCCGGAGGTCACAAACAGAGATGGAAACGGAGAAAGACGCAGACAGTTAGATGCAACGGGAGCTCGTACCAATTGGCCTTTTGGTCCTGGTGTTCCAGTAGTTCCCTGGGGGCCGGGGGGACCAGGTTGACCCAACAGGCCTGCTGGACCCTGGACACCTGCTATACCCTGAGGAGGAGGAGCAGAGACCGATTTGATAAAAACACAAGTAAAAAGAAGAAGATTTTCATTCAAAGATGTGTTCCATAACTTATGGTGTTCTACTTACAGAAGATCCGCGGCTACCTGGAGCCCCATCGGGTCCACCAGCACCCTGTTAAAAAATATGAACACATATTTAATCATCAAAAGCCGGATACAGTCCAACAATATGTGCACGCTACCACAGTTTAAAAAGAAATGCCAACAAAAGACAGAAAGATGAACTTGTAACACACCTGCTCTCCCGGTGGACCAGCTGGTCCCAGGTGACCCCCATCCCCTCTGGAACCCTGCCGTCCTGGACTTCCTCTGACCCCTGTTGGTCCTGCTTCACCCTGCAGCCCAGGACAGAATCAGGTCACATTCACCAAGCTTGTTATTGAAATTTAAGAGTTCAGATTTTCTACAAATGATCAAGAAAGCATCGTAGAATCACTCGTTTTAAATGAAGACTTTATCAAGATAGTTATGTGTCCCATGTTTCATCCAACAGTCTTAAATTATGGGATGTAATGAACTCTGCAGACTCTTAATCATTTTGAGATTGAGAGTTCATTATTAAGCTTTAAGTTTTAGTATTAAATAGTGTCAAAGTTATGTTCAGTGTGTGAATTGTTCCATAACAGTATTGACAGTATTGGTTCAAGAGTTCAAGATTTCCCACTAAGCTAAAAAATAAATAAATTATGTTATAGAAAACTTCCCAAAGTAGACCATCTCACCTTCATTCCTGCGTTACCGGGAAATCCTGGAACTCCATGGATTCCTATTGGACCCTGTAGTGAAAAGGAAATGTTTAATATTCAAAACAAAATCAGAAATATTTCAGTTTGTTTTGTTCACAATGTGTATTATCTGGTGAAATAAAGTCCAAAAACAAGTAATGCATAAAAGTAGAATAATTCAACACCTTGGGAGGTACGCATATTCATTTTCTTACAGTGAGAGCACCAATATATATTTCCTAAAATATTGCTTTTAAGTACATTAATACATTTAGTAGATATAATTCCTTACCATAGGACCAGGTTTGCCAACATGTCCGTTTTCACCACGTTTTCCCTTAAAGAGAAAGAAATGTCTCAACCCTGCAACTCTATTTTACATTTAAGCTCTTTTCCTAAACATATAAAGATGCTTTGTGTTTCCTACCAGAGGACCAGTAGGTCCGGCTCTGCCTCGTTCTCCCTGCATGCCCCCTGGTCCCTGAAACAGAAAAACACTGACTCAGCATCTGGATGACTGACAGCTGTATATGAAATACTCTGTGATGTGTTCTCTGCATGTGTTGCCTACCATTGGGCCTGCAGCACCCATCGTACCCGGAGTACCAGATTTACCCTGCAGGACACACAAAGACACAAAAGACACAATGCAGGATTGAAAAAGAAAAACAAAAGATGGGACTTTTTATAACTCATTCATACAAATGAAATGACTGGACGCAATGCATCCTGGTACATGTAGGCACTGCTGGCACGGCCCCTTGAGCAGAAGAACTCAGCCTTCCACATAGAAGGTGCTGAATTGTCCTTTTAATAATATGATGAATCGTCTATTTTTAGAACCACAACATTAGATGACAGATTCATACCTTAGTTCCGACCGATCCAAACCCGCCTCTTGACCCACCAAGACCACCATTTCCCTGTAGCAGAGATTTAAATCAACAATAAGGTATTAAGTCCTTGATGTTTCTTACGTTAAAGCATGAAAAATAATCATGAAAAGTGTGACTGACCTTTAGACCCTTAAGTCCTGGATGACCTGGAAGTCCTGGGAATCCCCTCGCACCCTGCATGGAAACAAATGATCATCATTAGATTCTAACACACTCTGGGTAAAGCAACAAGTCTGTCTTTAGATCATAAACAGTGTTGATTTATTGTACGTTTGGTTATATTATAAATAAAGTGTATTGTGTTGCTTTGTTATGATGAGGACTAGGAGACGAGCTTACCAGAGATCCTGGAAATCCTGGTTCTCCTGAGGCACCTGCAGCTCCAGCTTCTCCCTGAGCAGGAAAAAGTAAAAATAACAGTTTAGAAAAAAAGATTATTAATAACAGTACACTCTGCATTTTCATGAGGACGAATATTGTGTTCGACTCACATCATGTCCAGTTTTCCCTGGAGGCCCCTCTGGTCCTCGATGACCCGGCTCACCCTGGAAACAAACACAAGGATTGTGATTTTACCAAACTTTAGCACAGTGAAATCTAAACCTAAATCCGGTTTAGAGGCAAGTTTAGATTTGCTCGTCATAGATAAAAGAGACAAATGTTCCTACCATTTGTCCTGGTTCTCCAGCGTCTCCTGGCATCCCCTGACTCCCAGCTGCACCCTAAACAGAGGCCATAAAGACAGTAATTATAATGCAAAAAGTCTTATGACAACATGCAAAAATAAATAAGCATTTAAATCTTTGCTTGGAGGAAAAAAAACATACTTGTTGCCCAGGTGACCCATGAGGGCCTCGTGGTCCTCCTTCACCCTATAATAACAACAATTCATACACTCTGGGTTAAATTTAACATTATTTAAAATATGTAATTTACTTTTACACAGCTGTGCAGAACTCACCCTCGATCCGGACACCATCCCAGCCACACTGGACTTCTCTCCGAAACCTGCAGCCATCTGGGACAACAGGTTACCCTTTAGGGAAGAAAATGATTAAAGAGAAATCTTGAGCAAAGGAAACAAACATCAAACATATTTTCTATTAATGCAGATTTATTGACAGGTTTGGAGACGGACTAACCCCTGGGTGGATAGGTTGGCCTGGTGGTCCCGCCTCTCCTGGATTTCCTGGCACTCCGGGCTCTCCATCAAATCCTTGAGGCCCTTTCAATCCCTGCAGGGTGAATGATGAAACACCATTAATGAGAGACAACAATAATCATTTACATACTGATATTTTTAAAGGAAGTTTGTAGAATGAGGGACATTGCTGGTTTCCTTTAACAGAACTCTTGTAGATTAACAGCGTTAAAAGTATTCATCCAGACTGACCCGTCTGCCTTTAAAGCCTCTTTGTCCACTTCTTCCCTGAGCTCCTGGAGGACCCTGAATCAAAAAACACAAGTATAAGAGACACATATTTTACAAAAAGGGACTTTCTGACTGCAGACTGCTGTGAAAATGTATATCATGATTAACTAATATCATTTCAAAATAGGAAATTTAATCTTTGCACAGATACAAGTTATTTTATTTGGCTTACTTAATTACTGCAGTTATTATATTATGATAACATCCTTCAGTTTTCTGCAGGGTGTTTCAAATCATTAGCACCATTATGACATTCTGGTGCCCTCTAGTGGCAAAGTTAGTGCATAGCAGTTATAAATTAGATAGTTCTCAAATCCTTCTGTCATATATTTTAATTAATTTCTTTCAGCTTACATATTATACATATTAACCAGTTATACACATTGACATATGCAAGAGTAAAAACAAAAACAATAGAGGGAGTAAAAGCAGGAGAAACCCACCGAGGGGCCTGTATGTCCAGGAAGCCCCACCACCTGAGATTAAAAAGAAAACAGAATTAAAGCAATATTTTATTTATTAGGAGCTGAAATATGTAAAAAAAAGTTCTGCATGTACACGCATAATCGTGACATCACTTACATATGGGATATCACCTGGTTCACCTTTCTGGCCCTGTAAAGGAAACATATTTACAACTTGTTTGAATTAAGGAACAACAAATTATTTTTGTAATCGTCTTAAATATTGATACATGTCAGAGTCAGAATTACACATGACTTACCTTGAAGGCCATCATTTCTTGGGGAAAAAACACAAAAAAGAAGGTAAATTAGATTTCTACTTCAACTTTATTGCAAAGAGATATACCCTCCTTAGCCTTAATGATTTATGAAATTTAGTAGATTTTTACTGCATTCATTAACAAGCATTAAAAAAATAAAACTGTTATTGAACTTAAATCAATCAATTTTATAAGTAAGCTATTTTTGTTTTTGCTTCCTACACAGAGCCATCACTTGCTGCAGTGATGTAAAAGTGTACTCCAAGGTGTTTTTGTACACCGTGACAGCACCGCTTTTCAGCCTGGTGACTCTTTTAAGCATTACACAATAAAATACATTATTGTACACTTAAAAACATATATTTTTTTACGTATTGTTACATTTGTTTCATATTGTATTGCACATTTAATTAGTATTTTATATTTTGTCTTTATGCACTGTGTTTATTGTAAAGCACAATTCCAGTTCCTTGTATGTGTGGGCGTGTTTGATTCTGATTGGTCTCACCTATCGCCCTGCTGGCACTGGCGAAGTTCTCACACACGGGGCAGCATTCTCCCTCGGGGGTCACCACCTTCTCGCAGTTTGACACCAGTTCACACTGCACCTCGTCGCAGATGGCGACACCATTGTCACAAACGCACACGTGACATGGCTCTGGTTTCCAGATGTTGTTGTGCTGGTAGACCTCCCCATCGACCGTGCAGCTTTCCTCTGTCTTCTCATCTGCAGCTGCAACAGAGGACAGATGTTTTAAAAAGATAACACATACTGATGCCTCAATAACATGACAGGGTTATGAATAACTTTACCTGCTGTGGGGTCTGAACTGGGAGCTGATGATGGAGCTTCAGTCAAGCACACAGGGCAACATTCGGCCTCTGGGGTCTCAGTTTTCAGACAGTTGCCAAGGTCCTCGCAAACCACGTCTTCACACACGGCGGTCCCCATATCGCACACACAGATCCGACACGGCTCCGGGTTCCACATGTCATTGTGGGCGTAGACTTTTCCATTTTCTGTGCAGGTGTCTTTAATGAACAGAAATCAAACAGGAATTAAATTAGTATCTGGAAGTGGTTTTGATTTCACAGTGCAAGAAATTCATGTTGACCTTTTGACTTTAAATCCAACAATCAAGTGCAACATCTTATGCTTTTTCGCTTTCTTGCCAAGAGTTATGAGAAGATTGACACCGTGCTCATGTATGGTTAGAGTGGTGTTGATCTTCTCATCTAACTCTCAGCAAAAAAAAGGCGTGAAAATCAACGACAACATATTTTAACATGCTCAATTTTCATGCTAGTTTTTCTGAAAGGGTAGAAGTAGTCCTGTTTATTAAAGCCCCTATGAGTAGATTGTTTTGTGATTTTAGCATCCTAATTATTCTAATAGCACAAGTTATTTTAATCGTGCACATAGGGGCTTTAAACAGTACATCATTTTCAGGAAAGAAACACTGTTTAAATACTATTGGTGCTGAAATAATAAGCAACATTCAAGAAGCATAAAAGACCAATACATTTGTCAATTACAGTCATCAAAAGTGTATATAAAGTGCAATGAAAAACACAGCATTGAACATGGCGGAAGAGGTGACAATTTCCCACAGGAATACACCTTATTATGTAAATAAGCTACTTGCTCAACTTCCTTTTGTGTTGCAGTAAATCACAATGTTTTTGCGGCACAAAAGTAGGTTGAGAAAAACGTATTCCTTTTACAAAACAGACAGTCAAAGGGAAACTCTGAACACAGTATTGCAGCATTAAAAAGCCTGAAGAAGACGCCTTCAGGCCGGGAGACAAGGAGCACCAGCAGTCCTGACACAGATGGGAGGATTGTCCGACTGCTGGAGTTACGTCAAGTCGAAACAAACACTGCCACGAAACACCCAGGATGCATCTGGAGTTACCAGTTTCTGTGTGAGCGGCAGGCCAATGTGCTGCGGCCGAGCACACGGGGCAGCACTCGCCCTCTGGGATCTCTGTGGTCTCGCAGTGATCCACATCCTCACACACCACGTCCTCACAAAACACCGTGCCCGTATCACAAACACAGACTCGACACGGGTCCGGGTTCCATATCTGATTGTTGGAGTAGACTTTGCCGTCCTCTGTACAGGAATCTTCATGAAAAAGAACAGCAGCGGACATCAGAACCCAAGGCCGCTCTTTGGCAGCTGATAGTTGGTGTAATAATTCAATATTTACAGGTTTTTGGTCTGAGTAAAGCTTGGAGAATGCATTATGCACTGTGTTGCTGGTCTCTCAGTTTTAAAATGCACAGTGTAAAGTGATCATTCCAGAAGATAAACAAGCTAATCCTTTTTTAAAACCATAGAAATATCCAAATAAAGAGAAAAGATGGATTTGTAAATGTGGATATTTATGCACCATGCTGACCCACATTTAATTCTGCTCTGATACACATCAAATTAGTTTTAAACATTTATATTGTGCATGCTAGGATGATGTGGTGCACAGCTATCCCTGAGATATACATAGATCTACTTTCCTCTTTTTCTCACTAGAATATATAGAGTCTATTTCCAATAATAGCTGGTCTATTTTAGCTCTGAAATGATCTAAACTCCTGCTCCAGTGGAGCTAAACCAAGAGAAAACAATCATGATTCTTGTGGGTCTGTAATTGCTGTAAGAAAAAGAGAAGAAGCTGTAAACACAATGGGGGAGCTGGTTTCCTCTGTGGTGAAGACAAGCAGCAAAAGTAACACTCTGACCAGAGAAGAGCAGTGTCACCTTGGGCCTACTGTTCATTATAACACCCTCTGGTTCCATCCAGGGCAAACAAGTTCAGCTTGTTATTCCTGATGATTTATACCACCAGAAGAACACTACTTCTAATTAAAAACTCTACTTTGCATCTAAATGTCTATTTGTGCCAAGTGAACTCACAGGTGTTTTTCAATTAGTCTAATTAGACCAATTAACTCACAGGTTGAATGAATATGAAGCACTCCAAAACCCGACCAGCAGTAATACTAATAAATAAACACAATGTCACATAACTGAACTTAATGTGTCTGCCAACATATCAAAGTTAAAAAGATTAAATTAAAGTTTACCACAGCCTCTTCACTGCACCTGCTGCTGCTGCTTAAATGTGTTCCTCCAACAGCCTGATCACTGGAAACTGTGAGGCATCACTCCTACAGGAGCCTCACAGGGACTAAAGAGTTTTTATTAAAGTGGAAAATGATAAAAAAAGCGTTAGTGGTGCTCAAAGCTTCCTGTGGGTCTTTTTAAACAGAGTTTATAACACTCAGAATGATAGTTTACCTGACAGGAAGCACTTTTATTCTGTCACTGCAGCTCCGAATTACACAAGGCAGCTTTGTGATGATGACTGGACATAAAAACACCAATACTTGTGTTTTAATTAACAATAACAACTGTTAAAATACCCATTATGATTTGTTGCACCAACTGATAAAAAACTGAAGGATGGTTGGTTTATTAGTATATTTAAATAAAAATAAATACAGGATTTCTTGAAGGAAGAATTACGTATTCTTACACAGAAGTACAACCAACAACACTAACCCAACCTATATGTAGTGTTTTATGCTTTTGTTTGATTTAAAAACATAAAATTAAACATTCATATATTTAGGGACACACTTAATACTACAACAAGCTATTGTAACTGTACTTTCCTCCTCTGGCCAGCAGGCTGCACCCATTACTAATAAATGCAGTAAAAATCTGTGTCCTGTATGAATTGATTCATTCGTATTGCAGCCAGAGAAAAAGACATAAAGTTTACTTAGAGCCAATAAACTACCATGAAGCCTCATAATTACGACCCACTAATGTCCACAGATTCTAGGCATCAGAGTGAGTTTATAGTCATGATGAGCTCCACACAGTTTTATAACGTCGTCTGTGGCTCTGGAGACTAATGGGGTATGAGGTTTGAAAGCAGTTGGAATGTATAATGAAGGGGTGTTACTGAGTTGCATTGTGGGAAGTGTAGTATTAACCTATTTTTTTTGGAGTTGCTGCTTCAATTTGACCTTCTTCTTCTTTTATCTGTCTCTCACAAGTCAACAAACTGTATTGATTGTGTTTAATATCTAATATTAATATCAAATAGCATGAACCAATGCCTCATATATATGCATTTATAGTCTTCCATGCTGTCCTCTAAACAGGCCTTTTATTACAAAAAAATCAACGATAAATTACATGCAACTCAGCCCAAAACACAACAATAATGTTGCCATAATACTCAATGACAAGCTACAGATAATTCATGAAAGATTCCTCCACTAAATCCCTTTATGCTCCAGTTTCTCACTTGCATAACTACTTACTTTTAACAGCTTATATGCACTGACAGAATGATATAACTTGATTTTGATTTGCATATTTATAACATGTAAACTGTTGCCAAAAGTAGGGTAGAAAAAACAGAATGAGATGATGTATTTTAGGGTAATTTACCATTGGGGGAATACCTGACAGAAAACCAAAATGTAGATCAAAACTATGAATTACTGTAAGAATTATATGAGAGACACTTTTAGGCAAATTGCCACTGAGCTGCACTTGAGCAAGGCACTTATAAACAGTCAGTGACTAGACTGTGGTTGGACTTCTCAGCTCCAGGCTGTAAATGTGTCTGTATGCAACTATGTAATCATCTTTGCAATGTCTGCACATGAAAGAAGATGAAACCTATAGTTTTCTTGTTCGCACATTATGGTTCATAAAGTACACTTCGTCTCATCAACAGGTTAAGAAGTAGAAATGTGTCCACGGAGTCCTGTGATTTATTCTGGTGTTTTGTACAGATGAAATTACTCAAATAATTAAATCAGTTTCATCTGATTTAAAAAAACACAAATTGTTAATTTGTCTTTTGACAAATGATTTTTCTTTAAAGAAATACTTAAACACTAAAGAACTTAAACTGGACTTTTCTGAACTTTATCAATATGATTGTTTCAAACACAGGGTAAAATATTCAAAAGGGGAATCAAGATTTCTTATTGGCATATATTTTTCTTTCTTAAGGAAAATACGGTTTAAAGACGAGTAGTGCTACAATGATTAAATGATTATTTGTAAACTATAAGATTAGTCCCCTATTATTTAGATAATCAATTAATCGGTTTTGTTCTTTTGAGTAATTCCTTAACTAATCTCTCAATTAAGAAAATATTTGAGAATGAAAATAATTGTTAGTTGCAGCAGTAAAGACAAGTAAAAGAAAATCTAATGAGTCTTTACAGTGGGGGGGTTTCCCCTGCAGGTCAAAGGTCAAAATCCTGAACCTTTTGTCCGCCAATCTTAAAAAAGAAAGAAAGAAAGGAAAAACTGAAAAAACTGAAAAAGAAGAAGGAAAAAAAAGCAAATATGGCCACCTGCTACGAGCGCTGAGAGCGTATTTTAATCCAGGCAGTTTAGTGACGTCCTAAGTACTAATTATGTGGTGGAGCCTCTCCCCGCGAGGGAGGCTGGTTTTAAAAAGCAGGAGTTATTTCAGAGGAAACCACCGTGGCTCTATTATACGTTTGGCTTGGGTAGAACTTGTGGTTTTGTCTTTATTTGGGAGAGCACAGAGGTGCCACACCCGGAGAACCCTCCTGCTATGAAACCTGCTGCTGGAGGAGACAGCAAGAAATCCATGAGCTGGAGGTTATTCAGCAGGTTGTTCAGTTCTCTATTCTTATGCAACTGCTTAAAAGGCATTTATTTCATCTAGCTTTGCAAAAGAAGTATAGTCTTTAGCTGAAGCTCTGCAGAAAGTTCAGAAAGTTAAAACCTGCAGACTCCTATAATCAAAAACAACACTTTATAGGCATTTAAATGTGATTATGGCTCGGATACACAGCATGAGAGCAATTATCATGACTAACTGTGGGCTTCTTTTAAAGTGGAAACTGTTTCTGACATTGTGGTATGCAGACGCCAAATCCTCCTCAACTCAGGTTTATTATTAAGCAATATTCAGCCCACATAAACTGCACCTTAGGCCAGTGATTCCCAAGCTGGGGGTTGGGACTCCTCCAGTCAGTCCACAAGATGATTAATATGTCTTTTTCATCTTCTTTATCTTAATTGTCCCAAACGTTTTGAACCCAGGTAACTAAGACAGTCACACATAAGTTAAAATAAACACAAATCATATTTCCATCGTATAAAAAAGGAATATAATAATAATAAGACTATTTAAGGAAGATCCACTGTCTTACAGTGTGTGTACACTGCAGTAATTTCTCAAAGAAAAGCCTATTAAATCCAGTATTGATTCTTAAAATCAGCCTTGAAACCTGTGAAAAAATGTGTGAAGAGAGAAACAAATAAACTGCAGCCTGCTGATGTCGGTTGCTCCCATTTAAAGTCTCAAACAATTCACATCAACCAAAGCCAAGAACAGCACACTAAAATGTTAAAAGGCCAGTCAAAGTCTTGACTGCCAGGGTCATAAATCTCAGACTTCAACTATTTCTTCACAACAACAACAACAGCTGACAAACCAAACAAACATCTGAATTCACCTTAAAATGACACTCGAGGTGCACTTGATTTCTGATTTCTTATCATACTGAAGTTGAAACAGTCTTAATTCCAAACCTGGGAGATGAAAAAAGTTGAAAAAACATGTTTTGCTTATTGTTCATTCTTTCCTCTAATCTTTGCTTGATGTGTATATTGATTGATTTACAAAGGATGACATGTGCAGATAAAGTGGACATTTTTAAAAGAATATAATATTGTTAATATATTAATATTAAAGGAATATTTCAAGGAAACAGTTTGATAATATGAATACCACTGTCATGTGCAGCAGCTGGTTAGCTTAGCATAAAGACCATAAGGAGACCATGGAGGCTGCAAGAATTCAAATGATCTTTGAGGTAAAAACATACAAACAATGCAAACCTTCAACTCCAATAAAGCAGTTTTAGAACACAGCAGTGTTTGTCATATTTCATTTTTTGAATAGAATCAACCTTATCCTCAGGTTTTGGCCCTGAAACAGACAGAAACAGCTTCTGCACAAGACCTGACCTTTAAGAATAAACATCTATAAGTAAAGTCTTTCTTCCTCCTCTTTCAGCTTCACTGGAGGTGAAGTTGGATGGAAGCATGTGAGGCATATTTCATACCAGCATCCTCTCTCTCTCTCTCTCTCTCTCTCTGGGTGTGTCTTGTCTGCCTTTGGCTCGAAGTCTGACCAAAATTAGTGGCCTGCTTTTGTCCGTCCCATCTGCAAGGCCACATCATTATAGCCGTGGCACTCAAAACCCCATCATTCAGCCTCGACCTCGCACTGAAATAGTACTGAAGCCTGAAGGGGGGGGGAGATATTTTTGACCCATGATCACATTCACTGGGACATTTTTTTTTAGATTTCTTTTTTTTTTTGCCATTTGTCCACCTTTAAGATCTTGATTTGGAGATTTTGTCTTAAGGCCGATTCGCCTTAATATCAGAAGTCAGTGTCACTTTCTTTCCAAGAGATTGGAGCTTGTTATCATTTTCTCTATCTCTAATTAATTCTAAAAGCTTTTCAGCTTTCACATTATATTTTCTATCTTATTCACCACTTCTCAAACAGTAAAATGGTGTCTAATTAAGCCTTTCTAGCCTGGGTTGTGGGTGTGATTTTAAGATACACAAAAAAATGCACGAGATGGGAAAACCTCCCAAACCACTTCCTGAATTTTGAAAAAAAGAGGACAAGATCATAAAACAAGTACATAATGGGAAAGACAAACACAACTGTCAGGTAAATGTTTTCACAGGGCTTCGTTGCACAATCATGAATCATTAGAGGAAAAAGAAAATCAGGAGGAAACATTATATATTAAGCATTTGCCACATAGGCCAAAAGGAACTTTTCATGAGTGAATTTATAAACTTTAAGAGTATACATTTGCAGGGGACAGATGTCCTTCTTTGCATAAACCTGTCAGCAGCTGAAACATATCAGATGTCAACACATGAATCCAATCAGAAGACAGGAGGAGCAGTCACTTCTGGGCGTCTGTCACTCACCGTTCTTGGCATCTTCTTGGCCGTTCACGGCGATCACCTGAGCCAAGGTGATGAGCAGGCAGACGGTAATCCCAGAGCGTAACGAGGGGCCCATGTCTGCACCACAGACAGGTCAGAGAGAGAGAGACAGAGAGACAGTCCACCCGAGCTACAGCATCCAGACTGAAAAATCCAAATATCCCTGAGTGGAACTGGCTCCTGGATGAGCGATTACTGCAAACTGAAACAAGCTCCCTCTTTACCTCCCTCCTTCTCCGACTCTCCTCCTCCTCTCTCATCATCTTTTTTCTTGCTTTTTTCAATGCCAACCTCCTCCATCCTCTGGCTTACCAGTCGCCTTGAAAGACGCAGCTATAATTAAAGGCTGGGTGAAATTTGTCCATGATGAAAGAAGATGATGATGTTCAAAATAAAAGGCACAAAATCCACATTTACAGTTTGATGCACGACATTTGACTTCTTTGTGGTTCAAGACTAAACTCTTCTCAACATAAACCACCAAATGTTTCATGTTTTGGGGATTCAAGTTTAGAAATCAGCAACTTATATGACGTAATGGATAAAAAAGGAAGGAAATAGATGTTTATGTTCAATCAAATTATCCATGTCAGCTGCTGGAAAAGATAATTTTATTATCATTATTTCATTTTAGGTTTGTCAATCTGCTTTAATTAAAGCTCTTGTAGTCAATATTTTAACCATGGATCAAAATGTGTAAAGTGAAAGGAGTCACTCTTAGTGAGAATTATTACATCTCTGCAGCATTTATAGCCTCTTTTGTGTTTTTTTAATGTTTGTGTTCAGTCTCACAGCTCTCTTCAACCTTGTTTCCAGCAGCAAAAGGCTGTTTTTAGTGTAAAATATCTGCTACATGTAGCTAGATATTGAGCTCAGTTGCTGGTGGAGACCAAAAACAGAGCTAAAAGAAGAGCCAATATTTGACTGACATTCTCAGAACATCACTGCAAATAGATGATAAATGCTTGCTAACATGTTACCCAACAACTTTATAAATTGATAATATGTCCGTATTGTGTTTGGATCATGTTTCACTGCCGCCTAGTGGCCAAACAATAAACTACTGCAGGTTTTACCCAGAGAATATGGTTCTTAATTCAACCTGTGTCAGAGGAAAGAATTAAGGTATAATGTGGAGTATGAAGGAGATTTTTGTTTCTACATTATAGCACAGAGCCAAAGCTGAAAGTACTCCAAAATGATGAATTCTTGGTACTTGTACTGTATCAATTGTACCTGAAATAATTTGATGCAAATAAAGCAACCTTCAGACCAAAAACAAACGTTTATTTTTCTGTCTCCCTGAATTTCTTGTCGACCTAAATCTGTGCAGCTTGAGCGGTTTACAATGTGCATGTTACATTCATCTGATGTGTTTTCCAGTGCAAAGCTCTGCCAAGTCGGTGCGTCAAGCAGACAGTCGGTCCCTGAGGTGACGTCCCGGAGGTCGAGAACAAAACAAACATCATGTCTTCTTCGCCGCCGTCTCCACTGGTGACCTGTGCACAGAATACTGTGTTCCTAACAAGAGATTTTGAGTTATCAAAGCCTTCTTAAAAATCACATTTCTGTCAGGGGAAGAGGTGGATTTCACTTGTTTCCTTCGCTGCGACATCTTGGATCAGGAAGTGTTTAAGTTGGGAGCAGACTGATTTCCCATTAAAGAGTCAGAGAGCCACGGGGGACAGAAACCGAGGCAGATGGGAAGACGGTTCCTCCATCAGATGAGAGCTCAGCTTCTGTGCATTCTGAGTTTGTTATGCAGTGCAATGAAGGAAATATGAATTTATGCATTAAGTGTCAGCCTCTGAAACAGTGTAGACTATGTTAGAAAGCACCATGTTATGTAGTGAATTTCTGCTCTAAAAGGTTCAACTTTTCTAATTATCTGTCTCTACCTATCTTGCAAACAAATGAGTGATTCAACATAAACCATCTTTGCATTGATCTGTAAAAACTGCACACACATTTAAAGGTATTGCACAGAACTCTGTCTGCATTTCTTCATCTTTTATAAATATTTTGCACTTGTTAAGATGCTATTTATCACCCAAACTCACTGCTTTTTCCCATTATAAAGTTTGCCCACTTTGGAAAGCTGAAGAGATTCAATCCTGAAATTCCTGGCTGCACGCCTCAGTGTAAATTGCAGTGTGATGATTTCTTTTATAGCTTCCAAAAAAACTACAAGAGCTCTCTTGGCCGAGACGTGAGAGGAATTACAGGGAGTATAATGCATAGAAAACTAATACTGACTTCAGCTCCTGTGGTAAAAGAAACGCTTCTTACATGTGGCATTTAAAACCTAAAAGTATACAGGCTATTTCTGGATGTATAGACTGGACAGCCGTGTAACCACAGGAGAGATCAGCATGTGATCATGCATGGAGGGAGGACGCGCACACACACACACACACACACACACACACACACACACACACACACACACACACACACACACACACACACACACACACACACACACACACACACACACACACACACACTGTGAGTGGAGAGGCCACCAGGACATTATCCAAACTGTAAGAAAAGCTGCAATGAAAAAAACTTTAGATCTTACAAAAAAATACAGAGACAAAAAAGAATCTCTATTTTTATGGCTACATTTTTTTCTCTCCTGTGTAAATAACATGTGGAAAAAAAGGGAAATCTCTCTAGTTAATTCTATGTTTAAAGTTAATTCCTTTTTATCTGTGAAAAGAAGTGAAAAAAAAAGGTTTTGGCAGGTCTGCAGTTGGAGATAATGTGCTGGTAAAAACTGAAAAATCCTCAAATGATTAGTCCTTTCCTTGCTCATTAGTCATGTGACAGGAAGATGCAGGCCTACAGTGACCTATCAAGTTATCACACATTGTGTCCCATATTCCCTTACACACTACTGCATTATTTAACATTTCACGAGTCGAAAAGAACACTCTTGAATTGGCCTCCCCGTTGAGAAGAGCATCAAACATGGACCCAGCAGTGTGTGTGACTTAGAGGAACCATATTTTTATTTTTTTACCTGGTTTGATATTCATATCCATCACTCGACATGTTCGCTGCAGCCACTAAGAACTTTGTGAAGCAGGTTGGAGACACCGGGAGGTTGATCCCCGTCCCGAGTCTGAGCGAGGCCGACCGGTATCAGCCCCTCAGCCTGGTCACCAGGAAGAGGAAGAGGCACTTCTGGAAGAAGAACAAGTACGCCTCGACCGCCTTCTCCCTGAAGGACGTCCTGGTCGGGGAGAAAGAGATCACAGCAGGTAGAGAGATGAGACATGATGATGAGGGTCAGCTGTTGAGAATTTGTTAGGAGACAAGTTGACAGGAGATTTTTTAACATTAAAATGTCCCTGATTTTCCCTTTAAGGAGCTTTAATGCTGAAATGAAGTATCATATTTAATATGTATCAGCTTGTTCCAGCTCTAGATAGAAGATAGATGATGTTAAAGTGAAATATTCAAATCCAAGACCTTTATCTTTGCACCATTCTATCAAATCGATATATTCTAGATGCATCATTTCCTACAGAATTCCCTTAAATTCAGTCTGACATATTAGGTATCTTTGGAAATTTCCCAGTCATGAGGGTAATAACTTCCTTAAGTTAATTGTGAGAGGAAATGTAGATACTATTTCCACCGGTGAAGGAAGTATTTTAGTAAAAGTATCAGTACAAATGAAAGTCTTGTACTGAAAATATTTGTAAAATGTAAAAGTGTTCAAGTATTATCAGAAAAACTATAAGTACTAAAGGTAAAAAAAAATCTCAATGCAGAAAAATGGCCCCTTTGACTGTAGTAATAAATATGATATCATTGAATAGTTGATGTATTCATGTGTAAGCACATAGTGGGATTGAAGAATAAAGAAGCAAAAAATCCAACTTCCTTTTTTTCTTATTGTGAAACAGGAGTGTCTTCTTATCAGCTCCTCAACTACGAGGACAAATCTGACGTCGCCCTCAACGGCCGTTTAGGAAACCACCTCATCAACGACGTCGGCTTCAACATCAGCGGCTCGGACTCCGTGGCCGTCAAAGCCTCGTTCGGCATCGTCACCAAACACGAGCTGGAGGTGCCCACCTTACTGCGAGAGCTCAACTCCAGGTGACACATCATCATCATCATCATCATCATCATCATCATCAAAGTATCACTTCAGACTGATGAGATTATGTTTTATTAATAACCAATTCTCAACTTTACATTAATTATTCATCTTTTTGAAAAGAGAGATGTAGGTAGAAGTATCCTCGCTCTCATTATAGACTCAACTTTCGTGCAAATTCAGATTTTTAGGTACCTAGATTCTGACAATGGCTTTAGGTTGATACCTGACCTTTAACCTCCTTGTGACAGAGGGAATGTGAGAAGACGTGTTTCCTTGTAAGGATGAATAAATGATCATGTTATTCTACACTGGCACACATACAGGACAGGGGATGCAAACAGGAGGACGATGTGGGACAGTAAACAGTCTAATTTGAGGTTTTTTATGTTGGAAATATTGATTTTAGCCACAAGAATACACAACTAAACGATTAAATGTCCTTTTAGGAAGGTGGACCTGGACCACTGCCTGGTGCGTCAGTCTAAGGAGAGCGGTCGGACCGTCCTCTGTGTGGTTGTGGAGAGCATCCGAACCACACGGCAGTGCTCTCTGACCGTCCACGCCGGGATGAGAGGAACCACCATGAGGGTAAAAAAACACCAATACAGCGTTATATTCAGATTGATTTAGGGATGCAACTTGTGCTGAATACAAATCTAGTTTATCCCAAGATGTTCCAAATTTACAGGTTTAAAACCAGGTACCAATGGTGAATATGTGATACTTTTAATGAGCATTCTCTATTTAAAGATGGCACCAGTTAAAAATCTTTATCTATAATGAAACTGATGGCTTTACTGTATTGAAAAGGCAAATTTGTAGTTCATATTTTAAGAAAGTTGTATAAAATTTAACAAAATGGCCACAAATAGTTTTGTATTTCTCTAAACTTCTTCAGCTTTTGAAAGAATAAACAACTCAATCTAACTCTCACACATGAGTAGTTTAATTCAGGGGTTCGAATATGTTTGCAAACTTAAGATATAAGTGTATAGCTGACATCTATGAGACAGTTTGCTGACTTTGCAACTTTCTCTACCTGTGTTTCTGTTTGCCACCGTTCAGAAAAGGTCTTACTTTAAATGCAAAATACTAAAATATCTCAAATATAAATATATAAATGGAAAGAAAATCTAGATTTTCTGATGGAGGTGTGTCACTCAGCTCTCTGTTGTGCTGCAGTTTCAGATCGACGACGGCAGGAATCCCAAAGGTCGAGACAAGGCCATCGTCATCCCGGCTCACACCACCATCGCCTTCAGCATCTGCCAGCTGTTTGTTCGGCTGGACGGGCGACTCGGTAGGAAGGCTGATCCAAACCTCCACCTGCTCCAACAGCACACACACAAACATGATGCACGCTGCATTTCAATATTGTTCTGTTGCAAAGATAAAAACATACTAAATGAAGCTCGAAGTACTGGGATTAGAAACTGCAGCACTTTGCTGACTCTGACTTTAATCCACTGCAAACAGAGCTGAGATGAAAGTCAACAGAGCACTTAAAGGATGAGGAGAAATTGAAGGTTTTGAATCCCTTCAGGGTTGAAACTGGGTCCCACATTAAAAGCTGTGTGTGCATCCATTGTGGTTAACTGTCTTCATGCCACACATTTTTGTCTTAGACAGATTTTAGCACCTGAAATTACAACGTATATACAATTTATTATTGCAGATACTGAATTATAAAGATTATATTTAATATGACCATGTGGCCTAATGGACGAGGTGTCTTTGGTGACTTTGGATCAGAAAATTGAACATTTGCATACTTACTGTTGCCACGGTGTTCTCTTAGATGATAGAGAGTATGTTGCTCTGCAGAAATGTAGATTTTGACTCTCACATGCAAAGCGAGCAGATTACCTTTTGAGCTAATTCTCCTCCACAAAAGTAAACTGGAAAGGGTGGTCTCATCCGACTAAACATCTGTTCTGTCCCTGATTTATCTGGAAATACGTTTCACCAGAGTTTGGATTAACTGACGTAATTTATGCGCTAG
Organism: Anoplopoma fimbria; assembly: GCF_027596085.1. Classification (NCBI taxonomy): domain Eukaryota; kingdom Metazoa; phylum Chordata; class Actinopteri; order Perciformes; family Anoplopomatidae; genus Anoplopoma; species Anoplopoma fimbria. Next base: position 2,875,858 of record NC_072470.1, read on the forward strand.
AACAGAAAAATGTAAATGTCTTGCTGCCAAAATATTAGATTCACAGCTCAAAGAAAATGCTCTGAACTTGAGGTGATCCCAGATCTACGTCTTCTTCCTGTGTGTCAGATATCTGTGTAGCTCCGGGGTCTCAGGGAGGATTTGAGCGGGAGCAGATCAGGGAGCAGCTCGGTGGTTACATCGGTCACTTCTCCATGGGTCGACTGCGCCGGTTCCTGTCTGGAATCATCTACGGAAACCCCTTCAGAGCAGGTACCGTAATGACCTCTACTGCATAATTAAAACATCAGTACTTCTACTACATGTTTGCCTTTTTGCTTTATCCAACCGCTGAGCAGAAAACCAAACATTTGAGGAGCTCACGCAGTCCGACACATACATGGACGACATGGTTACCGACTACTACGAGAAGGCCGCCAGCATGACGGACGTGTCCACTACTTATCTGAGAGAGAGCTCCCACACAAGGGTCAACCTGCTCAAACACAACATCCCCAAGGGGCCATGTGCGCTCTGCGGCATGGGCAACCAGAGGCGGGAAACCGTCTACGGCTGTCTGGAGTGCACGACCGGGGGCCAGAAATACGTCCGGCTGCACGTCGTGCCCTGTTTTGACCTCTGGCACAAAACGCTGAGGTGAAAAAGGTGGTGCAAAAATAAGTGCAACTGTTTACTAAGCTGTTTTTGAGATGTAAGTTCTTGTAATCTTTCAAATAAAAGTCATGAAAAATGCACTTGGACTGGACTTTGTAACACCATGAGACGTTACTTCAGCAACAGCCAACTTTTCCAGGAAGAGATGTATAAATATAAACTTGGTATTATCTCTCACTTTGCGTTATAAGATGTGCAGTATCACTTTCAGTGTACCTTTGGCACAGACTTATTTCTACACGTGTGCTGGTGCGTACTGTAGCTGCCATGTTCTGAATTATTCAGTGGGGGTATTGGGTGTAAATGAATGGGAGGGATCGTGTGAAGGCCAGCGTCGTCCTGCTTTTGTTTTGTTCCAAGTGTGTCATTTATTTTGAGCACATCTTTTCTCTTCACTGTGTCTTGTTTGTGTGTATATAGCCAGAATGAATGGCTCTTCACACTGTCTATCACTATGATGGAAACAAGTGAGGTTTCTTTTTTTATAAAGTAACGGTTGTGTAATTCCTTTCCTGAAAATTCACCTAATTTCAGTTTAATTCAATAATGTTATTTGGGAATTGTTGCTTTATGTTACTGAAGTTGCTTTTAATATTACTTTTATTTCATTTTAATACTTGTTAAAGAGTTAAAATTGTACCTTTTTTTAGCTGCTTCCCTTCCTAAAAATATTTCAATATTTTTGTTTAATATTCTAAACATTTGTATGTTACATGTGAAGGTTATTTGTTGAAAAATACAGTAGATCTAGTCTTAAAATATAAAAATACTACTCAGAAGAGCCTAGATAAATCATATACTAGTATTTATTTCTTACTGTGAATTTTGGAATAATCTCAAGAGCAAATATTGTATGATAACACAATAAAATATATTAAAACAACCTCACAGATATCATTCTAAATAATGTATTTTTATTGTCAGTCGTTTGGCCTCCCTGCCGCTAGAGGGCGCAGTTTAGCTCTGAACTCACCTCAAACCCGGATGTGACGCGTGTCAACAAAATGAGAACACATGTGGGTTAATGGAGGAAGAAGCATGTGCAATATGAACCACATATTTCTCCTTCTAAGAAGAAATATAAGTTATTAAAAAGAAGATAAATGCGTGAAGTCTAAAGGATATTCATTAAAATGAAGTTTGCTTATAAGGTAAGTAAAACTCTACAAGTTAAATATAGTTAGTCTACATATATGACACCAAACTTCATTCAGAAAATGATCAATTCAATGTCATTTCATACCTGTGGTCGTAAAACAGTCGTGTTTAACTTTTAAAAGTATATATTTTTAAGTTTTATCATTCACATTTTCATTCGGCAGCATTTAATGATATGATTTTATAGTTTTTACATTTTTCTGTCTGTCACCCACTAGAATAAATCTAATAAAATAAGTCTTGTTAGTCCCAAGTTTACCTGAACATGATGGTGTTTTGTTAACAGGTTGGAGTCATTCTATTTATTTAAACTCACAGATTTCTGAATGGGCTTCATGGTGTAGTTCTCTGCTTAGACGCAAACATTTGAGCTTATAAGTGATTTAAAATAAAAAATGTGTCTTCTTTCTAGTTCTCCAATCTGCTCGGAGCAGTGTACCGGCAGGGAAATCTGAGTTTCTCTAAAGATGGCAACGCTGTGATCAGTCCGGTGGGAAACAGAGTCTCTGTGTTCGACCTGAAAAAGTAAGTCATGATTAAATACATGAAGATATTGTTCATGCTGAGATTGTTCATATATGTATATTTATATTTATATATATGAGAGATTGTTATGCTGTATATATATATATATATATATATATATATATATATATATATATATTAAATACATGAAGATATGAGAGATTGTTCATGCTGTCATTTATTTATATATATATATATTATATATATATATATATATATATATAAAATACATGAATGTTCATGCTGTCATTTTTAGTTGCATATTTATTTATATAAATATTAAATACATGAATATATGAGAGATTGTTCATGCTGTCATTTTTTTATATATATATATATATTACATTTTTTTTTTTAAATACATGAATATGAGAGATTGTTCATGCTGTCATTGTTATATTTATATTATATATATATTTTATTAAATACATGAATATATGAGAGATTGTTCATGCTGTCATTATATATATATATAATGAATACATATAATATATGAGAGCCATACATGAATATATGAGAGATTGTTATATTTTATATATATAATGAATATGATACATGAATGTTGTGCAGAAGCCCTGCATGCACTTGTAGTTGCAAGAGAGAAAGAATAAAATAATGCATGATTATAGGAGAATGTAATGACATTATGTTTTAAGTGGTAAATGAAAGTGAATTGTCAGACTGAATGTTTTCCTTCTTCTCTGTCCTCTAGCAACACATCTGAGACGTTACCCGTCTCCACAATAAAGAACATAACATGTGTGGGTCTCTCTCCTGATGGGAACTTGGCAGTGGTGGTGGATGAAGGTAAGATACAACTTTAAGTGTCTTTCTTTTGTACGAACTTAAACAGGAGTTTGTGTCAAAATGCGTCTTTCTGTTTGTGTCACACAGATGGAGCAGCGTTGTTGATCAGTCTCATCACCAGAGCCGTCCTTCATCATTTCCACTTTCACAAGCCTGTCAACAGCATCCGCTTCTCACCTGACGGCAGGTAAGGATGTCTGATGAACTGAATTATTGAATGTTAAAAACTTCCACCACAAAAAGATATTTCATGCATTGTAATATATGACAAAAACAAAAAGCCAAAACCAGCAATTGCTTGAAAAATAACTGTTAACTCATTAACAAACTAAGTGTTGCGACTCTACACACCATAAAATGTCAGAAGTCTGTGCACTTATTTAGAAAACAATTACCAATTTACCAAATTACAGACTATAAAGTTCCTAAATGCCGATTTAATCCATTGTTACATTACTGCAACTCCTCATAAATGTTGCTGAGCTTCGATGTGTTCGTTCCCTCTCAGGAAGTTTGTTGTGACGAAGGAGAACGTCGCTCTGATGTACCACGCTCCTGGAAAGCAGCGTGAGTTTAACGCCTTCGTTCTGGACAAGAGCTACTACGGTCCCTACGATGAAACCACCTGCATCGACTGGACGGACGACTCCAAGTGAGTGAAAGTTTACCACACACCAATGCACACTAAAAAGACTGAGAAATCAAAGGCTTCATGGTTTTGATATGTGTCCTTCAGGTGTTTCGTGGTGGGCAGCAAAGACATGTCGACGTGGGTGTTTGGTGCAGAGCGCTGGGCCAACCTCATCTACTACTCTCTGGGGGGACACAAGGACGTCATCGTGGGCTGTTTCTTTGAGAAAGACAGCCTGGATGTGAGTAAATTATTACCTCTAACTGCTTTCTGGTTTAAGCTGAAAGGATAAATGTGGTTTTGCATAGAAAAAAACCCTGAATTTCATTATATAAATATTGTATTTCTCTGTGTTGTCAGTTGTACACGGTGAGCCAGGACGGGACACTGTGTGTGTGGGAGAGCGACACCGAGCTGGACGGCCTGGTCCTGAAGAAGAACCAGGACAAACCCAAACCCCCGAGTAAGGGCGACGACGACGAAGAGGAGGAGGATATGGAGGAAAGAACGGAGGGAGAGGTCATCAGAGGGAAAGCTGAAGCTCCCAAAGAGATGGAGACGACCAAAAACGTTCGATACAAGCAGAGAAGCAAGTAAGAAACTTCTCCAGAAACAGTCCAGTCTCAGTCACAGTAGTTCCTCACAAACAGACGTCCTTCCAAAACACTCTAATGTTCATACTTTGACACTTTTAGTAGTGCCAATTATCCCACCCTCCATTAGGCTTTTGGCTCCTCACAAAGCGCAGGTTTATTTGTCCCTTGGCTGCACTAAAACAATGATAGCCGTATCAGCATTTGTAATAAAAAATAGTGTTTCTGCTGCAGCTTTGCATCAACATCTTGTAGTCATTTTTTCTTTTCAATTAAAGCTTCAGAAGCCGAAAAACCTCCCAGACAAAGTGAAGGTAAATATCAGATGATTCAAAATGTCAATGTACTTTCTTTCTTTCCTCTTTGCCTCTGCTCTTTAAGACACTTCTTCAACAAGGAGGGAGACTTTAACAACCTGACGGCCGCCGCCTACCACAAGCCGACTCACATCCTGGTCACGGGTTTCGCCTCGGGGATCTTCCACCTGCACGAACTTCCGGAGTTTAACCTCATTCACTCCCTAAGGTGAGAGAAAAGTTAGGTTTATATGATGGGGTGGGAAATTAGGAGACAAAAGTTAAAATGGGACAATAATATATATTTTGCATGTTAAATTATACTTAATATAATACTTCTTCTTCTCCCAGTATTTCAGACCAGAGAATCGCCTCAGTGGCTATAAACAGCTCTGGAGACTGGATCGGCTTTGGGTGCTCAAGTAAGAAGACTTTTCCTCTTTTGTTGTTTCTCTTTACTCGATAAGTACCTGATTGTATTAATAATGTGCATGTTGTTGTTTCAGGGATGGGTCAGCTGCTGGTGTGGGAGTGGCAGAGCGAGTCGTACGTCTTCAAGCAGCAGGGACACTTCAACAACATGGCCTCGCTGGCGTACTCACCAGACGGACAGTACATCGCCACGGGAGGCGACGACGGCAAAGTGAGTGACTTCCACCAAGCTGCATGGTTCACCATCATGTGTAAAAAGACAATTTCAGGGGTTTAAAAGTAAAAGAAATACGTGTGAGAGACTGTGGTTTCGTCCCCGCAGGTCAAAGTGTGGAACACCAACAGCGGCCTCTGCTTCGTCACCTTCACGGAGCACACCAGCAGCATCACCAAAGTCACCTTCACCTCCAGCGGCTTCGTCATCGTCAGCGCTTCCCTGGACGGGACGGTCAGAGCGTTCGACCTGCACAGGTGACTCTCAGAGAAGCTGGTTGACTTCCAACGTTTTGATGGGAGACTGGAAATGTCTTTGTGTCTAAAGAGACGATGACTTTTTAAATATACGTGTGTGTGTTTGTGGGTTACAGGTACCGAAACTTCAGGACGTTCACGTCGCCTCGCCCGGCGCAGTTCTCCTCCCTGGCAGTAGATGTCAGCGGAGAGCTGGTGAGCGCTGGAGCCCAGGATTCCTTTGAGATCTTCCTGTGGTCCATGCAGACAGGGAGACTTCTGGAGGTGAGCACATAACAACATATATATATATATATATATATATATCTATATATATATATATATATATTAATGTGGCCGATGTTTGAAGATGCTCGTATTCACCTTCCTCTGCCTCCTTCCTGTGGTTGTCCAGGTCCTCGGGGGTCATGAGGGTCCAGTCAGCTGCCTCTGTTTCAGTCCGGTCCAGTCCATCCTGGCCAGCGCCTCGTGGGACCGGACCATCCGGCTGTGGGACATGTTGGACAGCTGGCAGGTCAAAGAAACCCTCGCCCTCACGTCTGACGGTAAACACAGTCACTTTATGAATTCCACGTTGCTCTCCTGCGACTGACAATGTGGAGTAACTCTGTTTTTGTTCCCGTCAGCTTTGTCAGTGACTTACCGCCCCGACGGTCAGGAGCTGGCTGTGGCCACTCTGAACGGTGAGATCTCTTTCTGGAACCCGCAAACGGCGACGCAAACCGGCTCCGTGGTCGGACGTCACGACCTGGAGACGGGCCGCAAAGAGACGGATAAAATCACAGCCAAGCAGTCTGCAAAGAGCAAGTGAGTGATGACTAATTTCTTTAGGTCAAGACAACAGAAAAAGAGTCAGATTTTATGGCTTTTTGTGGAGCTTCTGATTCAAGTTGTGCTTCCTTTTTTGTGTGCGTTCAGGTCCTTCACGTCGTTGTGCTACTCTGCGGACGGGGAGTCGATTCTGGCGGGAGGCCATTCCAAGTTCGTCTGCATCTACAACGTCAAGGAACAGATGCTCATGAAGAAGTTTGAGATCTCCTGCAACCTCTCCTTTGATGCCATGGAGGTACTATAACTTAACTTTAAAAGTGTTGTACTTGTTCGTACACGTGCTCACTTGGTCCTTGAACTTCGCTGTGTGCTCGTGGTCCTTCAGGAGTTCCTGGACCGACGGAAGATGACTGAGTTCGGCAGTCTGGCTCTGGTGGACGAGGGAGCTGGAGACGGAGACGGGGTCAACATCAGCCTCCCCGGAGTCAGGAAGGGTAGGATGCTCACTTCAGGCTGATGCAAAGACTAATAGACTCCAGAAATCATCATCCTACGTCACTTTGTTTTGTTGATCGATGATCTAATTTCATGTTCCTCTTTTCCCTGATGTTTTTGTTTGATATTTGCAGTTTCTTTTCTACATATCATAACATATATTTGTTTCTTTTTGTGCATCTTTACAGGTGATATGAGTTCTCGACACTTCAAGCCGGAGATCAGAGTGAGCTCGCTGCGGTTCTCCCCTACTGGTAAGTCGGCATTAACAAGTTCTGGGAGTCGGAGTGAAGTCTGACAAAAGTGTTGCTTATGTTTTGGAAATATGATCATTTAGGTTTTGCAAAAGAAAATTAAGTTTTTCAGTCTCCCTTTTATACTTAGGGAGGCAACTGCCTCTTAAGTTGAGAAATGTGTAAGAGGAAGGGAAGCCCATATTGTTCTTATCACACCCTCAACATCCTGTAACTTATTTTATGTTTAGAAGACAATGAGAGAGGAAGTCGGTGTCAGATAACCTTATAAAGTGGTTCCATCTTTCCTCAGGTCGTAGCTGGGCGGCCACCACCACCGAGGGCCTGCTGGTCTACTCCCTGGATGGATCTCTGGTCTTTGACCCTTACGACCTCGACCTGGACGTGACCCCGGCCAGCATCCGTAAGCAGCTGAAGCTCCAGGAGTGGGCGTCCGCCATCGTCCTGGCGTTCAGACTCAACGAAAAAGCCCTCAAGCAGGAAGTGCTGGAAACTATACCGCACGCAGAGAGTGAGTGAAATATCCCGTTTTAGATTATGAGCTTTTAATTTACTCCCTTCAAAAATAACAATATGTGAATGATATCTGTATTGTTTGTGTTGCAGTCCCAGTAGTCTGTGGCTCTCTTCCTGACATTTACGTTGAGAAGCTTCTGGGCTTCGTGGCGGCGAGCTTGGAGAAATCTGGTCACCTGCAGTTCTACATGACCTGGGCCCAGAGCCTGCTCATGCTGCACGGACAGAAACTCAAGAACAGGTCCGCTCCCAGTCCATTATGTTTTTATTTATTAGTTTTATCACATTACTGTCTCTGTATCATTGTGACTGATTTATTGTTATCTGGTGTTCAGGTCTGGAGCCATACTGCCTACGCTCCAGTCGCTGCAGAAGAGCATCCAGAGACACTTTGACAATATGTCCAAACTGTAAGTCTCGACATTTTTGGCAACAACGACCCACACTGTCTCACATTGAGCTGAATTAATGCAGTCGTATATATCAGGAATGATCTTAAGTGCAACTTTGGAAAGTTCATTCAACACTGAAAACCAAGTTTTTCTCTTTCTTTGCACAGGTGTGACTTTAACGTGTATAACATTCGCTACGCGGAGGCCCTGTCGAAGCAGAAGGCCGTAAAGAGAGCAGCGGAGGAGGACGTTGAGGAGGAGGAGGAGGAGGAGGAAGATGAAGAGCTGTCAGAGCAGATGAGCGTGGCCTCTTTGGAGGAAGCAGAATTGATGCTGTAGGCCTGAAGCCAATACACTTCATTCCAACAACATGGCAGATATCACTGCACAAAGAGGACAATAATTAATTACTTTAATAGCAAACAAATTTCTGTCTACTTAAAATGTTTTTTTTATTAAATACATGTAAATGTGTATGATTTTATGTTTTCTTTGGCCTGCATTCAGTTGCCCTACACACAAAGGTGATTTATTTTACAATGTTACATTTATTTATTTTTTCATATTGCCACAATTATCTAGTTAAGAAGACTTAATTTCATAATGCCACATTTATTTATTTATTTATGCTGACTTTTATTTCACAATTCCACATTTATTCATTTCATTGGACTTTTACTTCATAATTTCACTTTCATTTATTTCACAATGCCACCTTTATTTTATTTTATTTGACTTTATATCTTAGTGTCATATTTATTTATTTCAGGGGACCTTTATATCATAATGCCGCGATTATCTCTTTAGGAAGACTTTGTTTCATAATGCCATATTTATTTATTTCAGTGAACTTTTATTTCATAATGCCATATTTATTTATTTCAGTGGACTTTTATTTCATAATGCCATATTTATTTATTTAGTTTGACTTTATTTCGTAATGCAGTATTTATTTATTTCAGTGGACTTTTATTTCATAATGCCATATTTATTTATTTAATTTGACTTTATTTCAAAATGCCATATTTATTTATTTCATCGGGCTTTTATTTCATAATGGCACATTTATTTAGTTCATTAGGCTTTTATTTCACAATGCCACCTTTATTTATTTAATTTGACTATTTCATAATGTCATATTTATTTATTTCATTTGACTTTAATTCAAGATGCCATATTTACTTATTTAATTTGACTTTAATTCAAGATGCCATATTTACTTATTTAATTTGACTTTATTTCATAATGCCATATTTACTTATTTAATTCGACTTTATTTCATAATGCCATATTTATTTATTTAATTTGACTTTATTTCAAAATGCCTTATTTATTTTATTTGACTTTATTTCAAAATGCCATATTTATTTATTTCATTAGGCTTTTATTTCAAAATGCCACATTTATTTATTTCATTAGGCTTTTATTTCATAAAGCAATATTTATTTATTTCAGTGGACTTTATTTCATGATTCCACATTTATTAATTTCACAATGCCACCTTTATTTATTTAATTTGACTTTATTTCATAATACCATATTTATTTAATTTGACTATTTCATAATGCCATATTTATTTTATTTAATTTCACTTTATTTCATAAAGCCATATTTACTTATTTAATTTTACTTTATTTCATAATGCCATATTTATTTATTTAATTTGACTTTATTTCATAACGCCATATTTACTTATTTAATTTGACTTTATTTCATAATGCCATATTTATTTATTTAATTTGACTTTATTTCATAATGCCATATTTATTTATTTAATTTGACTTTATTTCATAATGCCATTTTTATTTTATTTGACTTTATTTCATAATTATTTATTTATTTAATTTGACTTTATTTCATAATGCCATATTTATTTTATTTTATTTGACTTTATTTCATAATTCTTTATTTAATTTGACTTTTAATTCATAATTCCACATTTATTTATTTAAGTTGACTTTATTTCATAATGCCATATTTATTTTATTTTATTTGACTTTATTTCATAATTATTTATTTATTTAATTTGACTTTTATTTCATAATTCCACATTTATTTATTTATTTAATTTGACTTTATTTCATAATGCCATATTTGTTTATTTAATTTGACTTTATTTCATAATGCCATATTTATTTATTTAATTTGACTTTATTTCATAATTATTTATTTATGTATTTATTTATTTAATTTGACTTTATTTCATAATGCCATATTTATTTTATTTTATTTCATAATTCTTTATTTATTTAATTTGACTTTATTTCATAATTCTTTATTTATTTAATTTGACTTTTATTTCATAATTATTTATTTATTTATTTAATTTGACTTTATTTCATAATACCATATTTATTTTATTTTATTTCATAATTCTTTATTGATTTAATTTGACTTTTATTTCACAATTCCACATTTATTTATTTATTTATTTAATTTGACTTTATTTTATAATGCCATATTTATTTTATTTTATTTGAATTTATTTCATAATTATTTATTTATTTAATTTGACTTTTATTTCATAACGCCATATTTATTTATTTAATTTGACTTCTATTTCATAACGCCATATTTACTTATTTAATTTGACTTTATTTCATAATGCCATATTTATTTTATTTTATTTGACTTTATTTCATAATTATTTATTTATTTAATTTGAATTTTATTTCATAATTCCACATTTATTTATTTAATTTGACTTTATTTCATAATGCCATATTTATTTATTTAATTTGACTTTATTTCATAATTATTTATTTATTTAATTTGACTTTATTTCATAATGCCATATTTATTTTATTTTATTTGACTTTATTTCATAATTATTTATTTATTTAATTTGACTTTTATTTCATAATTCCACATTTATTTATTTAATTTGACTTTATTTCATAATGCCATATTTATTTATTTAATTTGACTTTATTTCATAATTATTTATTTATTTATTTAATTTGACTTTATTTCAAAATGCCATATTTATTTTATTTTATTTCATAATTATTTATTTATTTAATTTGACTTTTATTTCACAATTCCACATATATTCATTTATTTATTTAATTTGACTTTTATTCCACAATTCCACATTTATTTAATCAGGCGTGGTTTTCCCCGCAAACTACACTCCGCGACCGCTCCGAACTCCACTACCCAGCAGCACTTGCGGGGCTTTGAAACCGGAAGAGGCGGAGTTTGAGCCAAAATGAGGGAAAATAAGAACATGTCCGAGTCCCCTTCTCAAGCGGGAAAAGAAATACCGGCGAAAAAACAGAAACTGAGCAGTGACGAGAACAGTAACCCAGATGTATCAGGAGACGAGAACGTAAGAAGATAAAATATGTTCTTTATTCCGCCTCAAACGAGCCCCGGACAGCTTCAAACGAGTTAGCATCGTGCTAACGTAGCCCACATGCTAACGCTGCTAAGCTAGCAGCTTTGTTCCTCTGCACCGGCTACATGTCACCTAGCTCTGATGCTAACAGCTGTTAAGTCTGTCCACACGTGGGTGGGGCACATGGTTAGCTTCATTTGTGTGCTTATATGTGTTGTTTTGCATGTTTTAAACTACAATAACACACGTGTAAGCTAATGTTAGCGTTAGCATTAGCATCTGGTGTTAGTCAAGCAGGCAGAGAGGTGATTGAAACGTGCTCTGTGGCAATGTTGAGGGCTGATGGGTGATTTAAGTGCTGCATAAATACAATAAGAGTCATATTGTACTCTTGCAAACAGGATTTAGCTCCTGTCAGATGCAAAATGGGGTTTATTTTAACCTAATGGCTGCTTTCTGCACCCAAAATGTCACTAAATTCATTAAGATGTTAGATTATTGGGGTTGAGAGATGATATAAGTACTGCATACATACAATAAGAGTCATATTGTACTCTTGCAAACAGGATTTAGCTCCTGTCAGCAGATTTTAGGATGCAAAATGGGGTTTATTTTAACCTAATTGCTGCTTTCTGCACCCAAAATGCCACTAAATTCATTAAGCTGTTAGATTATTGGGGTTGAGAGATGATATAAGTACTGCATAAATACAATAAGAGTCATATTGTACTCTTGCAAACAGGATTTAGCTCCTGTCAGATGCAAAATGGGGTTTATTTTAACCTAATTGCTGCTTTGCTGCACCCAAAATGTCACTAAATTCAGCAGATTATTGTATACTTTGATTTACAAAAGAGTTAAAGTATCACAAGAGTGTGAAAACAGCTTCAGTCCTGATAAGAGTAAAATATTAAATAACAGCTTGTAAAGGAGAAATGTTTGATATTCCTACTGGTAATCAAAGACTGACATTTCTGCACAATTACATTACAGTCGTTTAGCAGACGCTTTTATCCAAAGCGACTTGCAGGAAGTGTATTCAACATAGGTATTCAAGAGAACTACTAGTCACCAGAAGTCATAAGTGCATCTCCTTTCTTAAACAAGCATCTTAAAGCATAAACCAGAGCAAACGTACAGAAACAAACTAATACCAATACAATAAGTGCAACAGACTAATACGAATACAAAAATAGCAGAGCGAAGTGGTCGGGCGGGGGTGTAGGGCTTGACCATGGCCTGGAGATGGGACAATATACAGGGAATGTTTAACAATATATGCTAAACATCCCCGTATCTTCTTTTTGCATCTGCAGGACGATGCCGTCAGTGTGGAGAGTGGGACCAACGCAGAGCGCCCCGATACACCCACCAACACTGCCAACGCCCCGGGCAGAAAGAGCTGGGGCAAGGGCAAATGGAAGTCCAAGAAGTGCAAATATTCTTTTAAATGCGTCAACAGCCTGAGGGTGAGTACTGATGACACCATGAACAGTTTGTTGTTGAGCCCAGGTTTCATCATTTCTTCCACCAATAGTCATTCAGTAGCTTTTTGTTTTTCAATCCTATTAGAATTCCCATCAACGTACATAATGTATTAGTTTTTCCTCTCCATCCAAAGTTTATTCAAAAGGCACCATAACTGTTGGACCATCTACATATATTTCTGTAGGAATACAGGCTTTTCACACACTTAAACAGCCAGCATATGTCATGTGACCTGTGTTCATTTCATCCTCTGAAGTTCGTTAATAATGACATAATGATTTCCACAGGAGGACCACGGCCAGCCGCTGTTTGGTGTCCAGTTTAACTGGCACAGCAAGGAGGGAGACCCGCTGGTGTTTGCAACAGTCGGGAGTAACAGGGTAAGAAACAAATCATTTGAGTGATGAGGAAAACATGGTATTCATAACTGGCACCTTCATGTTGGGCTACACCATTTCATTTGTTTGTATTTAAGCTTATATGTAGACTTAAATGATTGTACTTGGTCAGCATGTTATTCAGCTAAACATGTGATGTTGTGTCCTTCTGATCGTCTTGATCTGTACTTTACGAGCCCTGTCTTTTCTTCTCCAGGTAACTCTCTATGAATGTCACTCTCAGGGAGAAATAAGACTCTTGCAGTCTTATGTCGATGCAGATGTATCCTTTTTTATTTGATTGAGATGCTTTTCTAACTTCCTCATTGTCCTTCTGTCACTCATTCACAGTCTTGGGTCCAGTTGCTTTTGTTTTAAACAGATATTATATATATATATCCTAGATGTAAAAAGACATAGACATATGTATTCCCTGTCAGCTGTGCTAAAACAATGACTTACTTGTTAAACAGGACGTTATTAGAGCAAGATAAAAACTGTTGTATGCAAATAAAAGTGGCACGGCAAACAGACCATTATTTTAGAGTTTAAGAGAAGCACAGACACTAAATCAAACCTTTTGATGTGAGATTCAGACACAGATCAGATATGAATGCATCTCTGGAGGCTCACTGGTATCGATCCAAAACCCATGGAGGTAAATTTTAGTTTAAAGATCACTTGGAGAGTTTTTTTCTTTTAAATTCCTTGACTAAATGTGTGACAAGGCAGAGGAGAACTTCTATACGTGTGCCTGGACCTACGACACCAACACGAGCCATCCTCTGCTGGCTGTCGCCGGATCCCGAGGCATCATTCGGGTGATCAACCACATCACAATGCAATGTATCAAGGTAAAGCACATCTGTCAACTCATTCCTCTATAAACGATTTCCTTTAAAGTAAACACACTCATTAAAGATGCATTTAGTCACACAGATGGTTTAAGCAGGATGATGGAGAATAGATGCTCCACATATTGCCATTTGTCCATTATGTTAGGATCAGATTGAAGATGTTATTCAGAAAAAAAAAATCTATTTCTCTGAATATGTCTATAATTTTGACCTTTCTTCTGTTTACATCCAGCATTATGTAGGTCATGGAAACGCCATCAATGAGCTCAAGTTTCATCCGAGGGATCCAAATCTCCTTCTGTCTGTCAGCAAAGGTAAAAAAAAAAACATTAATATTAATACACTTAATATACGTCACAGAAAAGCCAGTAAGAAGACAGTTTGTCACGTATTCATTTTGTAATGCGAATTCAACATCAGTGACGTGTGAAAACAGCACAATTTTGGATGCAATATGAACTTTATGGCTTTATTGAACCCCGCCCATGATTTGTTACTACCTTCTTTATGTCACAAGCACGTCTATAACGTGTTTTTTTTGTAGCTTTATGATATAATTCTTTTTTCTTTTTTTATTACCATGTGATTGTCAGCTGGTTCTCAGGTAAAAGCAGACAGCACGGCGGGCTTGATGAGGGTCATGTGAAGTTTAATCATTTATGTAATCAGGTGAATGTTGATGGGGCACATTTGTGTTTTTCCAGTCACAGCCTGCTTTTTTTTTGTTAAATTCACACCATGGAGGTGCCCAGAACATCCGCCTCGCTTAAAGGGCATCATGTAAACGAGGTGTCACTCATTCAGTGACAAATTAATTAATCAGATTTTTAAGAGAAAGAGCAACAACAGTTCACCTTTTATCAAGTTATACATTAAACTAGATGTTTGCAAAGAAGTGGTAACCTGATTTTCCTCCTGTCATGGAGGCAAAAGTCTGCTGCTGTTTGTTTGTTTTACCAGAAACACTTACAACACACATGATCCAGGTTAATGAGTAATTAAAGGATTGGTGATTTCCCTTCTACATGAAAAAACTGGTTATAATCTGTCAAACCTGCATTAACTGATGTCTTTGAATATCAAATAACATGTTCATTGCATTGATTTAATTAATTTGTGTCCTCAGATCACGCTCTTCGTCTATGGAACATACAGACGGACACATTAGTGGCAATATTTGGTGGTGTGGAAGGTCATCGAGATGAAGTCCTGAGTGCTGTGAGTGTCAAGTTCAATCCGAATAACAATAAACCTAAAAACAATACCTGGATTTGAATATGTTTTTATATATTTATTTATAATCCCGATGCAGGATTTTGATCTTCTGGGTGAAAAGATAATGTCATGTGGGATGGACCACTCCTTAAAACTTTGGCGAATCAATTCAGAGAGAATGCAGAAAGCCATCCGAGGGTCTTATGAGTACAATCCCACCAAGACCAACAGGTAAAGAAATACAACAACACAATGTCTGTTTTTTCTAGACTATCAGATCTTAAGTGTTCAATATTTCATGTTTTTTATGTGGTTTTTTTCAGGCCTTTCGTCTCACAGAAAATTCACTTCCCCGACTTCTCAACGCGAGACATCCATAGAAACTATGTGGACTGTGTGCGGTGGCTGGGGGATCTTATTCTTTCTAAGGCAAGTTAGTATCGAGTGTTAAGATATTTACAGTGGCTACGAAGTACAAACATCACTTAACATTGATCAAATTCACTTTTTTATTAGATTTTACAGAATAAAGTGCAAAGTAAAGAAGTGGTCTGAATCTTTAAGGCCACTAGTTGTGATCTTGAAGTTTAATTAAAAAAGTAAAAAAAATTCTGCTAAATTTAAAACACAAAACAGACACAAACTGCTTCACGTAGCTGTAACTATTTAATCGGTCTAACATGCTTATTTCCTGTCTCGCTGCAGTCCTGTGAAAATGCCATCGTCTGCTGGAAACCAGGAAAGATGGAGGACGACATCGATCTCATTAAACCAAGCGAGTCAAATGTGACGATTCTGGGACGCTTCGATTACAGCCAGTGTGACATTTGGTACATGCGCTTCTCCATGGACTTCTGGCAGAAGGTGAAGTCCTTTTATTTATCAGCATTGTTCATAATATCTTTGATATGAGTGATTTGTTCCCATCAGTGGAGTATTTTCAGATACAATCATGGCTCTAGAAGTGCAGCTCAGATCTTGTCGAGTTGTCGCTGAACTTTTGTCTCCTGTGATGCTGGTTTACAGATGCTGGCTCTGGGAAACCAGGTGGGGAAGCTTTATGTTTGGGACCTCGAAGTGGAAGACCCACACAAAGCAAAGTAAGTGTGAGAGGCGAGGATGTTTTTATCATAACAGATGGGTGTTGGATTTAATTCTCGTTGGCCAGAACACTCCTTTTGTGTCTGATGACGTTCGTCCGCTTAATCCCCAAAAATATGGATGTTATGTCCATGTTTCATGCCAGACTGGTGTGAAGAAACCAGTATAAATAAAACAAGACACCTCAGTCAATGTCATGAGCTCGGCCAAAGTAGGTTTCCCATGAATTTAGTGTCAGAAAATATGCCGATCTATGTTTTTAAATATCTCAGTTTGTTAGATCAGCAGTCTCCAACCCAAAGATAATCAATTTATAATGATATAAAATAAGAAAAGCAACAAAGCGTCCCTCTGTTGGAGTTTGAACCAGAGGATGTTTTTCTTAAAACGATAAATCTATACTAAAAATAGTTGGAGCACACTATAGGAGGTGAAATTCTTGTCTCATATTTTATAGACTGGACAATGGTCATACAAGTCATCAACAGATAAATTAATGATTTTAAAACTCTGTAAATCAGACTTTTTCCTGCATGTTAAAGGCTTTAGGTGGAAAATAGTGTTGTTAATTTTTGCATTCCTACATTTGTAGGACGTGTGTGTGAGACTGCATTTTGATTGATGGCAATCAAACTATGACATTTATGAAAACTTTCATTTTAAACGGTCTCCTCTCTGGTCTGCAGGTGCACCACACTGACTCTCCCCAAATGCACGTCGGCCATCCGGCAAACCAGCTTCAGCCGCGACAGCAGCATTTTGATAGCCGTGTGTGACGACGCTTCAATCTGGCGCTGGGATCGACAGCGCTGAATAGTTTTAAAACCAAGAAGAACTTTTTGCTTCCTGTTGCTTCCCGTCCTCCCAACCCTGATGTTCAGATTTACACTGCAAGAAATGTCTGTTTGAACATTTAATCTCACGTGGGGTCTAAAAATAGAGCATTTCCTGTAAAAAAAAATCTGAAAACGAAGAAAAGCTGCCAATGCAAGATGAGGTGATTCCTTTTGTTTTCATTTGTTTTGTGGCAGGATGTTTAAAGACGAGCTTGATGTCTGATCATGGAACATTTCATATCCAACAAAACATCAGTGGTTATCTGAGATTTATTCCTTAACGTGAACATATTTGAGCCACAACGCTAAAGAACAAAAAGATGGACTTTGTTCCAAATCATAGGAGAGTGTTTTAACTTAATTAAAATGTAAATGTTAAGGATCCATAACAGCATGTTGGTGAAATGTTCGTCTTCAGCAGAGGTTCCTGCCCTGTGTGTGCCTTCTAGATGTCTATGCAGTCTCATTCATTGAACGTTAATCAATAACACCGAGACAAGTGGAATCATCTCAAATCAACTTGCAGATCTGTTTTTGGGGGAAACAAGCTTTTCAGACAAAAACTGATGAAATGACCAAAGATGGATTTTCTTTGCAGTGGGCCACATTTTATATTCATGAGTTTAAACACAAAGGAAATGAAGAATTCTGTCCTTTTTTCCCTACATGCCTCTGTTTGCGTTGATGACCCCTCTTCTCCCACTTCCACAAACACACACTTTGACTGAAGGCTTCGAGGACACTCAATAAAATGTATTTTATGAATATATACTCAAGAGTCAGTTTGTGCAGCTGTTGAGTATCGATCATGGACACTTTCATTTTGGCTACAAATATAAATTTGTGTTTTAAGGCAGCATTAGTTGTATTTTGAATTTAAGTAGGAATTTGGCTTTTATTTTGAAATGTAAACCTAATCCCGCTATAATACATAAATCAGGGGTTCTTTTGCCTTTATGCAGTGCTTGTACTTAAATTTATTTGGACTTGAATAAACTTATTTTTCTACAGATACCTTGGTTTATTTCTGTACCCAACTTTCCCCCTCAAAGAACTACAAAAATCCTCACAAATTGTAGTTTAATGCAGATTTGGAGCATGGGTGTGAAAATGGTTTTGGACCCTGTAATTGAATGTTTCTGCACTTCCTGCTTAAGTCATGTGATTGGAGGCTTTGTGCACCCTTTCCTAAGTCATAAACCTCAAAAACACTCCAACTCCAAAGCTGAACCAAAGTGTTTTCCTGGAGTGCGCACCGGCTCTGCGCTCCTCTTATCTCCAGGAACAGGACTCTCTCTCTCTCTCTCTCTCTCTCTCTCTCTCTCTCTCTCTCTCTCCCTCTCTCCCTCTCTCTCTGCGGACTTTTGCCCTAGGACTCAGATAGGTGAGGATAAGCCAAACTGCATTAGAGCAGCACCAACATGTTCTCACCAAAGTCGCCTAAAAATCCCTCCAAGTATGTCTCCAAGTCGGAGGAGCAGATCTGCATGGTGGAGTGCGTCTTGGAGAAGGACTGCACCTGTAGCCTCCACGCAGCCGGCACCAGGAGGCTCTGTGCGGCCGAATGCAAGGTAGGCCTGCTGTTAGGGAGCTGTGGTCCATCTGGAGCTTTATTTTGGATGGTTTACAGGTAGAGATCCATCTGGGGATGTTTTGGGTACTTTACGCACAAGATCACCAAATGACGCACATGGAGATCTCCTCCTGACATGCAGAAGGTCAGAGCAGTGATAACAGAGGTGGAAGGTAGAAGCAATAATCTGTAATTCTACTCTTCTACATTCAGATTAATATGTATCCCACAGCTTTGGCTAGAAATTACTTTGAAAATGATGTATTTGGTTTAAAAAAATGTTCATTAATTTATAAAGTACAATGCCTTTGTGTAGAGTGAACCAGTTAAATGCATCAGTAATAATCCAGTAATGCTGTCAGAGTATATCACTCACATGGAAGTAGTGTTGTATGGTGCATTAGTGCTTTTTGATACTTTAAGTATATTTATTTAGGCTTTAAGTGACCTTTTGCATGACAAGACTTGTACTGTAAAGTATTTATATATTGCTAATTGCACTGAAGTATAATAAGTTCTTAAGCAATGGTTTATTAATCGATAGACAAAAAAAATAAAGAGAAAGTACCCAGGTGAAGTACAAGTACCTCTATATTTTACTTCAGTTCAAAGTCGTTTATTTTCTGGTCTTGTTTTATGTTTTTTCTACTTATTGTAAAGTACTGCATAGTTGTAGCTCGTGGTCAGACTCTGACCAGCTTACAAACCCTCATATGTGTCACATCATTTGAGTTTTGTTGCATCGGACAGACGTTTCATTGTCAGGAGGTGAAAGAAGTTTGTGATTATGCTCGTGTGTCATCTGTAACATGCAGCTCATGTTGCAGGTTGAATGCTCTTCTTGTATGAGCTTTGGACAGACGCCAAATGAATCATGCAAGTCATCGAACCTCAGATCGGTTTAGGAAGACTCTATGACTGTCAAGTCATATCAAACACACACATGATTGTTACTTTAACACATTGACGTTGTTTTGTTCATGTTGACACATTTATGAATAATAGGTATTTACTTATTTAGACACTCAAGCAGACTGGTTTCTTTACTAAACTCTCTCAGTCCACTTTTACCACAAATCAAACAAACAACCATCATTTTTAGTCCAAATTAGGATTTTTTAATGTCTAAGAACTGTGTTGAAATCAAAGCAAAATGTTATATAAATAAAAATACTATAAATATAAGTTATTAAAAACATTACAACGATCATTTTTTAAGTAAAAAGAAGCAGTTTTTAAAATAACATAATAAAAGACTTACTTTAATAAAGCCTTTATATAAAAATCAATGGGAAACCAATGGAAAGTAACTACAATAATATTATAAAGCCAATTTATAGCCAATCAATGCTGCAGCTCCCAGTGTTAACAGGTAGATTAATACAGTGGGTGGATTTGATTGGCTCAACAGCTGTCCATCACTAATACCTGGATTATTTTTATCCTCAGTGATAAAATCTTAGAATATATTTATGTGCAGTTGCCAAAAGTAAAAGTAAAGACAGCGCGGTGTGAGGGCAGGTAGTCATGATGCAGTGTTATTAACTGTAAATAAAGTCATGTTTATGATAAAAATATTACTTTGTATATGATAAGGTGAAGAGATGTGGGGAACATTAATTAAGACTGAAACACTTTTTTGGGCATCTTTGTAATTTATTTATTATATTTATATTTATTATTATTATCTTTTATAACAACAATAATACATATATTATTAAATATAATTATGATTTTTCATACACGAAATAAAACAATTTTAACCAATTTTCTTAATTGCTTTTTAAATTAAATTAAATTAGACTTGTTATTGTTACTGCAATCAGTATATCGGCCAAACCAAATGCATAGAGATGTATATTGGGCCTCACTGAGACCTGTAGCGTTATGACTTCCTATTTCCAATCATGGATATAAGATAAGTGCGGTCACTGGGACACAGTTTACACTTGTACGTCAAAAAACACTGGACATTTGTGATAGAGGTCGATATTTGTCTTGAGCCGCTGTATGTGTGTGTGTGTGTGTGTGTGTGTGTGTGTGTGTATGTGTGTGTGTGTGTGTGTGTGTGTGTGTGTGTGTGTGTGTGTGTGTGTGTGTGTGTGTGTGTGTGTGTGTGTGTGTGTGAGGTTTTGAACTTTGAACAGTTGACAGCACTCATGAGCCCAGAAGTCAATATGATAGTGTTTGTCTGAGTCATCGTAGCGCAGATCTGCAGTCAGTGTGGCGTATCTCATGTTTTAAGAATTAAGATTGAAGTGATTTGGCGTGATGCACTGTCCTCCTAAGGGTTGTGGGTTTGAGTCTCATTTAGGGTGCAGCAGAAGTGTGCATCACTTTGCAGACTTCCTCTATTAGAAGTCTTTAGAAGTTTGCAAAAGTCTGAAGAGGTTTGCAACCATCCTTTTCTGATTTAAAATCACAGCACCCCCCCATGTGGCCATTGGTTTCATCAAATCTAAATGTATTAAAGTACAAATTTACAGGTTTTTATTGTGGGTCACTGGGGTTTTTAACTCCTAAAATGCACTCCAAATTAAAGTAAAATAATATATGACTTCTTTGGCACTTAATTATGTAATTTAAACATCAAGAATTTACTTCTAAAGTGTTGTTTCAATTTAAAAAAGAAGCATTTGTAATGGAAAGTGAAGTAGACCCTCAGTTCTGTGAGGTGCCAGTGACTGTTGCCTTTAAGCAGAGTCACGTTGGGAGATTATGTGAAGGGCCAGTCATGTGGATTTTAGGCCCCAAACCAGGAATCCTGGACTTTTTTTTTTCTTCTGTTGGACCCCCATTTTAGCCGACAGCCTATTGAGAGGATGAAAGTGTCAAGCGTTATTCATTTAAATTGGATTTACCACCTAATCTAAAGTCCTGCAGAACATTACGTAGAAACCAGGTCTGTGTTTTAACAACGACGAGGTCTTGCTATGTTGATTCACAGGGAGATTAAAACTCTTCATCTTACCCACGAAGATTAACTCTCATGTCAAAACACCTGAAGCACAAAGACTCACAATGCAAAAATATGCAGTATTTTAAATATGTCATGTTATTTGTTTATTTTGCCTGATTTGATTATTTCCAGGCATGCATTGCATTCAGAAGTATGTAAAACACAAGCATAGATGGGAAGAAAGCAACTTTATAGGCTTTCATATATAGGATGCTGCATTCATTATTTTTAATCAGACCATATTCTTGTCCAAAACACACAAAAATGTACGTGCAGAAATGTAATGCGATCAAAATAAAAGTTGAAATTGTTTTTATGATTCTTGCAGACTATATCCACTAAAATATGACATTTTCAGGAATAAAACCCCTCAATATCTCCAAAATACACCTCATTTATTAATCAAAATTGCAACAGCTGCTATAAACAATTAGGATTTCTGCTCTTTAAGCTGAATGTAGTTCAGTGTTTGGCTTGTGGAATCACCTGTATTTCTTGCTATAAAGAGAAAAGAAAGAAAACAATCAATGATGGAACAGTTAATTAATTGTGAGGTCTGTGTTGCTTTTTCTTCTTGAGGCTATGCAGCAGATATATTTTGTGCAACTCCAACTTATTCCTCTCATTAGAGTATCATTATATGATTTTCATATACAGTCCATAAGAATAAAGAAACGACTTTATTCCTCTCATCTTTCCAGGAGAATGGCCTGGACGTCCAGACACAAGGCCTCGACAACTTGGCCTATGAGTACGGGAGTCAGAGCGAGCTCTGTCCTCCACCCAAAACGGCCTCCACCGCTACTTTAAAGCTCCTTGGACTCTCCCCCGAGCACCAGGCCCACGCCATCGAGAGCAGAATCTGCAGCCTGAATGGAGTTCTTTCCGCTAGCTTATCTTTACCCAGCAGCTTGGCCAAAGTGGACTACGACGCCTCCGTTATCACGACCAAAGAGATGGCCCTGGAGCTCCAGAGCGTGGGACTCAACGTGGAGTCGGCGGTGCGTATCGGGGTGGACGGTATGCACTGTCAGTCCTGTGTGCAGTCCATCGAGGGACGGATTGGACCTCTACCTGGGGTGTCACATATTCAGGTGTCCCTTCAGGACGCTGCAGCTCTGATTGTGTATCAGCCTCTACTGGTGAGCCAACAGGAGCTGAGAGACAGCATCGAGGACATGGGTTTTGGTTCCACGTTATCACCTGATGGTCCATCAGGATGTGATACAAGCTTCTGGCAGACGGACGTATTGAGCTCTACTGTCACAGTTTGGATTGTAGGGATGACTTGCAACTCCTGCGTGCAGTCCATAGAAGGGAGGATCTCTCAGATGACGGGCGTGCAGTCCATAGCGGTGTCACTGAAGGAGGAAAAGGGAACGGTGACCTTTGACCCCAGTCTGACGGCGCCGGAGCAGCTCAGGGCGGCGATCGAAGACATGGGCTTTGAAGCATCGCTTGAAGGTTGGTAGAAATGTTCATTCTGTGGGTTGAAATTCAATCAAACAGAAAATAACAAGTGACAATAACAAGTTTGTGAGGGTTTTATTTTGAAAAGAAACATGGCAGTGGGAGGATAGAAATGTAATTATTTTTTATTTCTTCCCTTCAAAAATGTCTCAAACTAATAATCTATCATCAAATAGTTTGTCCAAATCACATTTAAGTCCTAAAGGTCCAATATCCATTCTCCACAGTGTCACCGGTGGATTAATTGGATGATATTTAAGTTCTTTAATCTCCATATTTATGTAAACAAACAACAATTTTTGTTTTGTAACCAAGTCTTAAAAGGAATAGTTCATTCTCTGTCTTGCAGACAGTAAAATGAGAAGATTGATATTGATTGATTGACCATAATCCTACTGATTGTTTATCTTTCCAAGAAGTAGTATTGAACTGGTTTTGCAGGTTGAGACAGAATAACAGCCCCTGAACAACTTGTGTTGTCGTATCAAGCTATGAATTTGTATGAATTCTGCTTCATGATATATTAAGATGCATTCAGGAAAACTAAGTTATTTATAACCCCTAAGAACCTGTTCATGACAGTCTGGAGAGTTGTTGTATTTATGTTGAAGTAAAGTATCTGAACACAGAAAGCTAGTGGTGTCAAATGTACCTTATGAGCAGAAAGACTTTGATTAAATTCTTTCCAGCACACCTCATGTTCACCTCAACTCAGTTTCCTCTGGTTACCGTGGAAACCAGGCAAAGTATGCTTGAGTGTGACATGGAGGGCTCTTAGGCCGGCCGGTGCTTTCTTGTTAGATTTAATAATGGAAACAGTTTGCCAAGACGTGGAATTAACTCAGATAGCAGATTATAAACTGATTCCTTCAAGTATCGTTTTCATTTTCAGCCGTCAAGGTCGAGTTGGGTTGAAGTTTTGAGCTCTAAGAAAGTGAGAAGTTTATTTTACACCTAGCGCTCCAGTTCTATATTATAATATGTTGATTGTTTTGTGGAAAGTTTTATTTAACTTTTTCTTTTTCTTTTTAATTTAAAACTAATCTGAAAAGTAACCAGTAACTACAGTTGTCAAATAATGTTTGGGCAAGGAGATATATTGCAATGTTTTTATTCTAATTTAAACACCTAACTTGCATAAAATCTTTAATAACATCTCTTTGCATGTAAACTATAAGAATACAGAATAAATGTCGGGAAGTAAAAAGAGCAATGTATTCCTCCGAAAATAGTGGTGTAGAAGTATAAAGCATCGTGAAATGGAAATACTTTCTCAAAACTGCACTAAAGTACTTGAGTAAATGTACTTAGTTACGTTCCTTCAGTATATCCTGCAGTTTGTCATTATACTTAAGGATACTGACCCACTATTAATCTACCTTTAAGCATCATATTGCTAATGTTCATTCCTCTTTCTTCAGAACCTGCATCTGTAAAGATCATCCAGCGTCATGAAAAGTCCCGACCCGTTAGCTCTAAACTGTCTGACCTCTCTGACTTACAACGGCCCAACAAGGCGGGAGGCAGCAACAGCACGGGATCACATGTGACCTCTGAGAGAGAGATTAAAGCACAGAAATGCTTCATCAGCGTGATCGGAATGACCTGCGCCTCCTGCGTGGCCAACATCGAGAGGAACCTGCACAAACACAAAGGTAAAGAGAGCTCAGGTGTTGTTATGAAGTGTGTTTATCAGTTCACACATATGTGATTTTAAGCTTTGACTGTCCAGGAATCATCATGGTGTTGGTGTCGCTCATGGCTGGAAAGGCGGAGGTGAAGTACGATGCAGAAGTCCTGGACGCTGCTGCTGTAACTCAGCTCATAGAAGACTTAGGCTTTGGTGCCAAGCTGATGGAGGACAACGCAGTGACACACGGGAAGCTGGAGCTCACTGTGAGTCCACGGAGAAGAATAAAACACATTTACTGGTTTATTAGTGTTAAAGATAATAAACCTTATCTTACAAAAATACCATAAAAAGTCATTTAATCCCACCATTCTTCACTCGTAGATAACAGGCATGACATGTGCGTCATGTGTGCACAACATCGAGTCCAAGCTCACCTCAACCAAAGGGGTCCTCGTGGCCTCCGTCGCCCTGGCAACCAAAAAGGCCCAGATCCAGTTTGACCCAGAAGTGCTGGGAGCTCGAGATATAATCAAGATTATTCAGGTGATTAGCATGTTCTGTTTTAAACCTCCTCCACTGTAAATCTATGACATCACAGTATAACTAGATTTAATATGTGTCTGGCTTTCTAGAGTCTTGGATTCGAGGCCAGTCTGGTGAAGGAGGGCTACAGAAACAACCTCGATCACACAGAAGAAATCCGACAGCAAGTATCTGGTTTTAAAATGTCCTCATTTTTAGAAAAAGTGCATTCTTAAAATATCATCTTTTTTTGTGCGTTTTTTAATTATTTTATTCTGTTAAAAGTAATTGTGTAAAATGTTACTTAAACCTCTATTAAAAAAGTGCTAATTAGTTAAGAGACCTGAAGATAATTAATAACTGCAGTGACCCACATCAAAAACCTGAAAATCATATATTATAATTCTGCAAATCTCCTCTAATGGGACTCAAACCCACATTTATTTTTCTCCCAGGTGGAAGAACTCGTTTCTCCTCAGCCTGGTCTTCGGCCTGCCCGTCATGGGCCTCATGATCTACATGATGGTGATGGACAGTCAGCACCAGGAACACGGAGGCTCCATGCCCGAGGAGCAGAACCTGCTGCCCGGCCTCTCCCTCCTCAACCTGGCCTTCTTCCTGCTCTGTACACCTGTGCAGGTAAAAGCGGGGGGCGTGTCTGGGGCTTTAATTGTTAGTTGTTTCCTTCCTGTAAGACTGGGATTGATGTGTGAGGCCTTTAATCCAACATGAATGCAATCATAGCGTTTTGTTAACATGTAGGTGTGCTGTAAATGGAGCGCCTTTCTTCTTTACTTAAAAGGAATTTGGAGTAAATTGATACTTTAACGACGTCTTAGACACTAGCGTCGACTCACCAAACTACTAAATATTTTGTATTCCTTCTTTGTGTTTGTTCTTTTCATCTGAACCTTAAATCTGTTTTCCCTCCCTGCAGATCTTTGGAGGCCGGTACTTCTACGTCCAGGCGTACCGCTCGTTAAAGCACCGCACGGCCAACATGGACGTGCTCATCGTGTTGGCCACCTCCATCGCCTACATCTACTCCTGCGTGGTGCTCGTTGTAGCCATGGCCGAGCGAGCCGCCCAGAGCCCCATCACCTTTTTCGACACTCCACCCATGCTGTTTGTGTTCATCGCGCTGGGTCGGTGGCTGGAGCACGTTGCAAAAGTAAAAGAACACACATGTACTTAGAAGAAGTTGAGAAGTCTTTTTGTCATTATAGAAAGCTGTAGTTTCTTTATGTCATCAGTATAACAAACAATATTACCACACAACAAATAAAAATTCTTGAAATACAAAAGTTATTATCTACATATATTTTGAAAGTAGGTAAAAAATATATATTTGGTCTACTTAATTTGTTATTTTTAAAGGTGCGATATCTTTTATTTTGAAACTTTAGTATTTTTATGACTCCTTGGAATAACCACCAGTTTGTGGACAAGATAGTTATCACCTTTTCTGTCTTACAAGTAGTTATATTGGACCACATTTCCCATAAGCCCATGCTCTGCCGTCTGACATCCATAAGAAGAACCGCTCCATCATCATGTTTTTATTACATTTTGATGATGATATCCTTTTACTTCAATAATTACACCAATATAAAATGTTCTTCATCTATTATAATTGTTATCATATGCCAAAATACTGCATACTGCACCTTTAGAAAATCCATAACCCAGAAAACATTTTAAATATGTTTGTTGTTTTGCTGTATTTTTAGAGTAAAACCTCAGAGGCGTTGGCCAAATTAATGTCACTTCAAGCCACTGATGCCACTGTGGTCACTCTGGGACAAAACCACTCCATCATCAAGTGAGACACACCACATACCAGAAGTATTTTAAATGTTTTACTTTGATAAAGGTAATGTACTAGATCTGACGTCTGTAACTGTCGTTGATGCCTCAGGGAGGAGCAGGTGGAGGTGGAGCTCGTCCAGCGGGGCGACATTGTGAAAGTCGCTCCGGGAGGAAAGTTCCCCGTCGACGGGAGAGTGATTGAGGGAAGCTCCATGGCCGATGAGTCCTTGATCACAGGTAGGAGGACGGGACTCCTGACTCCTGATGATGCTGTATGATGAGGATGTACATTTGCAGATTGCTGCCTGTTTGATTTAGTCTTTAGGAGTATTTATGCGTCTCTTGTACAGATGTTCACAACTGCATTATTGTAAAAGCAATGCTTTCAAACAAACAATTCAAGTTTTTACAATTTTTCAACTATAAATTGTGTCAACACAAGCAGCAAACAACAAGAATAAATTACCAATTTTTATTTGTATTTTTAATGGATGCATTAGCTGGCAACATTTACCTCCAAGCCATTAAGGACATAAAACCTGATTTTACAACCTCAAAAAAATATATCCCAAGAAAACATTAGTTGGTTCTTTTTGAGGAACGACTTTTTGCATTAAACATTTGTATTTTTATGCATCTCTCTTGGTCTGCCTCTCTTCTTCTATGGTGGTAAAGGGGAGCCGATGCCTGTCAGTAAGAAGGTGGGCAGTTTGGTGATTGCCGGCTCCATCAACGCTCACGGCGCTCTGCTGGTGGAGGCCACTCACGTCGGTGCCGACACAACTCTGTCTCAAATCGTTAAACTGGTTGAAGACGCTCAAACCTCGAAGGTAAGAGACATTTTGGACTTTAATTAACAGATTTTCTGTAAGTTTTAGTGACAGATGCACAAGATCTTTGAAGAAAAAGTTGTTCTAACTCATGGACAGTGTGCAGAATTTCTTTTTTTTATTATTAAAAGAAGAAAGAATTCTTAATCTTCGAAATGCAGATTCAGAATTTCTAAGAATCTGTGTCTTAAATCAAGAAAAAACAAGCTGTGTTACAAGCTAAAATGCTCTCTCATCATGTCTTCTCATATAAATATTTCCTTGTGTTTGCTCAGGCCCCCATCCAGCAGTTTGCAGACCGGCTCAGCGGATACTTCGTGCCCTTCATAGTCATCGTTTCTCTGCTGACGCTGATCGCCTGGCTGGCGATCGGGTTTGTCGACTTTGACATAGTGAGGGACAACTTCCCGGTAGGTGCGCTTTCAGTTGCAAACAAAAGCTGCCTTCATAGAAACAGTTGATATGACTCCAACAATGCATTCTTTTCCTCACAGGGTTACAATCAGAACATCTCCAAGGCGGAAGTTATCGTCCGCTTCGCCTTCCAGGCCTCCATCACTGTTCTGTCCATCGCCTGCCCCTGCTCTCTGGGGTTGGCGACCCCGACAGCTGTCATGGTGGGCACCGGGGTCGGAGCGCAGAACGGGATCCTCATTAAAGGAGGCGAGCCGCTGGAGATGGCCCACAAGGCAATGCCCCTTACATCCTGTTTCTGCTGACTGCTGATCAGTTTTATTATTAGCTTTTCGATACTTACATTTTATCAGATTTTGATTTGTGTAATTTAAATGTATAGCTACACATATGTATAGGTACACATGACGCAACCTGCTCTTTTCCAAAAAGCCTAAACTTCAAATATCTGTAACCTTTTATTAGGCCTTAAACTCAATAATACACTATAGAAACTATAAACTAAAGATTGCATGACATTTTCTGTGCACATTTAACCTCCAGAGAGGAAGATATCAAATTATTATGGTGACTTTTAGCCCCATTTCTGACCTCAATAACTTAAACTTAAAACTCTTTTCTTCCATCAGCAGCTTGCATGTCTTCAAAGATATTTTCATGATGTCACAGTCTCAGTCTGGCCAGAATGAGAACCTGTTTGCCAGGTTTAAATCTAGCAACAAGAGCGACACAGTCTGTGGAAACATCCAAACAAACCTTTTATCATTCTGGGGATCAGTGAGAACACAAAACTCTCTATGAAGATGCAAATTGCTGATTTTATCTGAGTTATCTGACTGAATCAGTCATGACTGAGTCTATGTGTTTCTGCTCCCTCAGATCGGCGTGGTGATGTTTGACAAAACCGGTACGATCACAAACGGCGTTCCTCGGGTGACTCGTGTGCTGGTGTTGTGGGAAATGGCCCGCATGCCTCTGAGGAAGATCCTGGCTGTGGTCGGCACGGCGGAGGCCAGCAGTGAGCACCCGCTGGGCATGGCCGTCGCCAAACACTGCAAAGAGGTGACGGAGATGCTTCAGTATTGTGTTTACATCTTTATTAACCAGTCTATCATTTGATATTCTGTCCGTGTGCTCGTAACAGGAGCTGACCAGTGACCTGCTGGGCTACTGTCAGGACTTCCAGGCGGTGCCCGGATGTGGGATCAGCTGCCGGGTGTCTAACGTGGAACATCTGCTGCAGCAGCTGAACGAAGAGCGTTTCCTGTTGCCGGGGGCGACCACCGACGAAAGCAGCCTGCTGTCTGCTGCCGAGGACACGTCTGCAGGTCGGAGGTCACACTCAGAATTATGATCAAAGCAAAAGTCATGGGTTCAATCCCCATAGTGGCCAATTCTAAGCATTTACTGACTGGCCAGTGGTTTCCATTAAAGAATGATTTGTGCAGAAATAATCCCCTTAAAACACAAATTTCAAAAGCAGCACATTCTGCTAAATGAGCTTTTTTAACATAAAACACAGTAAAACATTGTCTGTCTTCTTTGCTTCAATTTTCACTCGTTAACTCACAGACGTGTCATCTCTTTGCCTCCAGATGAGCCTCTGTCTTACTCCGTGCTCATCGGGAACAGAGAGTGGATGAGGAGGAACGGCCACCACATCGGAGCAGACGTTGACGCCGCCATGTGCAGCCACGAGACCAAAGGGCAGACGGCCATCCTGGTAGCTATAGATGGTGAGGATTAAAACTAAAAAATAACATCCCTGACATTCACGTTCATCTCTTATCTCGCCCCTGATGATGTGTGTGTGTTCTCTGTAGGTGTGCTGTGTGCCATGTTAGCCATCGCAGACACGGTGAAGGCCGAGTCAGCGTTAGCGGTGCACACGCTCAACAGCATGGGCATCGAGGTGGTGATGATAACAGGAGATAACAGGCGCACTGCTAAAGCCATCGCTGCACAGGTAACACAATCATTTATAAAGGACTCTAAAAAGATGTCAGATATGAAATCAAATGTTTTGTTTGATTACAGGTGGGGATCAGGAAGGTGTATGCGGAGGTGCTGCCTTCACATAAGGTGGCAAAAGTGCAGGAGCTGCAGGAACAAGGCCGGAGAGTGGCCATGGTGGGGGACGGCGTCAACGACTCGCCCGCCCTCGCCAGGGCCGACGTCGGCATCGCCATCGGCACGGGCACCGACGTGGCCATCGAGGCGGCCGACATCGTCCTCATTCGAGTAGGTGACACCCATCTAACTGACGGTCTGTGCAGAGATACAGTGACGTCTTTAAACTGATGTTTTTCACACTCTGCAGAATAACCTGCTGGACGTGGTGGCGAGCATCGAGCTGTCCAAGAAGACGGTGCGGAGGATAAGGACCAACTTTGTCTTCGCCCTCATCTACAACCTCATAGGGATACCCATCGCTGCAGGTGAGGACGGATGACACACCAGCAGCCAAATCATGACTCAGCATCCTTATTATCTGATAAGAGAGAATCAAAAAACAGAAAAAAATATGAATATGGCAAGGAGATAAAACTAAAAAGGTGGTAAATCTGGGTTGTTAGCCAGAAAATACTGAAGTCATTAATCCAAATCCAAAAGAAAACAATTTCTCACATTTTTTTTACATTTTCTTTCACTTTTCCACCTTTAAAGTTACTACGCAGAACTTTCTTTTTTTGTTCACTTTGGCGCCCCCCTGTGGACAAAAGTGGTAGTGTGTCCGAGCACCAGACTCCCTTTAGAAAACCTCTCATTTTACTGCAGCAGGGTCTGACAGTCTGCACAAATCTGATCCCAAACAACATGACTTGCAGCTTCTTAGTGATCTTTAACGTGTGTTTGTTCTGCTCTGGTGCTTGCAGGTGTGTTCATGCCTGTTGGCCTGGTGCTTCAACCCTGGATGGGCTCTGCTGCCATGGCTGCATCATCTGTCTCAGTGGTTCTGTCTTCTTTAATGCTGAAAATGTGAGTTCATGTGCACCCTAAAGTTTGCAGAAGGAGAATGGATGATCTGTTTTCTGTTATCTGTTATTCGTAGCAGAATTTCTACCTGTAAGAAAGAAACTTTGTCTGCTGCAGTGGCCTCTCTTCAACAGAATATTACCTCATATTTCAGAGGTGAACATAATAACCGTCTGTTCCCTCCAGGTATAAGAAAACCTCGGTGGAGCTGTATGAGGTGCAGGCGCTGGGCCACATGAAGAGCCTACGGTCGTCCCAGATCAGCACACATCTGGGTTGGGACGGCCAGCAGCGCAGCCCGGCTCTGCCAAACGGAGCTCGGGAGCATCTGAGCCAAAGTGGCGCCGTCCCACCCGTCCAGGGGCCATCCATTAACTCTGCCCAGGAGCGGGACCGCTACTCCCGCCTGGACTACCAGACTGCAGACGACTTTAATGTGCTGTAAAGGGGAAAGGGAAGAAGGACTGAGACGTCTCGAATTTGTAATATTTTTATGTATTTATGTAAATAGTGAAGGCTAATTGTGCACAGAAACTCACCTTTAGCTCATGAAGGACACAAACTCATCACCAATCTATAACTTTATGGGGAAAACGTCTATACATGAAGCTGCTAACACTTAAAGTGAAGGTATTACTGAAGCATTGTGACATTTTTTTGCCTTATTTTGTTCTATTTTCACACCAGGAGCCACATAAATCAAACTTGCAATGTGAAAGTGTTTTTATTGTGTGTACAGATGCACTTTTACGATATGTATCTAAGTCAAAGTAAAGCCACAGTGTTTGGGTAAGACTGTGTCGGTGTGAGAGTCTCAGGTTATAAATAATGCATGAGGAGATAGAGAAAAGTCAACACTCTCTAGAACCGCTCCGATTCTGTGCTTTGATTGTAAAACTGTCCTTCCAGCTAAGAAGGAAACATTTTCCCAGGCTGCTGTGTTTTAGGCTCTTATTCTGAAAAGCTTCACATGTGTAAAGTGCTGCTGTTATTTATAGATGAAGAAGAAGAAGTGGAGGGCAGACTTTCTGGACTTTTCTTTCAAATGTATTTTGAGCTGGGCCAAGGATAATTAATGGAGTAGATTAATTAAATGATTCATGGACCAGAGAGGATAGTTTCACAATAGATATAGAGCTTTTAGGGATATAAATATGACTTGTCTTGCTCTCAGCTCGTATTAAAGACCTTTTTCACAGATATTTTGACGTGTGAAAGCAGGAAAATCACTGGTGTCATTAATAACAGTAATGAAGCGAATGGTCAGCATTAATGTTATTAATTAGACAGGCCAAAATATCTACTCATAATTCTCCTGTTATAATGACTGTAGACATTAGAAACTGATGTTCACACACGCGAAGATATTGGAGCCACACAAACTGCTATTTCCTTTAATATTCAATTCATCTTTGTTGTTATTTTGTTGGATTTTTCCTGCAGACGTTTTAAAAACTCCAGTTCAGATTGGCTAGAGGGGAATCCGGGGCGTTTGACCTCTTGTAGGGTCATCACACAGGAAGCCTCGTTAAGCTCGTTAAGCTCGTTAGTCCACCTGGTTGTCACATGATAACCAGGTGGACTAACGAGCTAACGAGGCTTCCTGTTCACATGATGGCCGCCGTGTTGGACCCTTAAAAGATGTCTTTCACGCTGTTGTGGAAGGTGAAGAATCTAAAAAGAGAGATTGAGTCAGAAGTTGAAATCATTCCTACTTTCACACCTCGGCGGAGGAAAGCGCTGGAGTGGACATGATTGTCAGTTTCAGAAGAAGACGGGGTTTGAGAGATCTGAGAAGCACTTTGTTTGAGCCGTGCACCGGTTCAGCTTTTGTCTCTGCATTGTAAAGGTCTTTGCATTCCTTCTGTTTCTACCAGGGCTGCATATATATTGTTGCTCAGCTTTAGTTCTGTGCTGCTAGGTTTTAAAAAAAAAAACCCACAGGGATGCAGACTCTCAGATTGAATGTCTGTTATTTTCTCTTTACTGGATTTTGCTGCTACGTTATTTTTTGGGGGGGTCGCTGTGGAGGTCGCAGAGTAGATATTGTTTTTTGGATGACGATGCTGCAGCACATCCAGCCTTGTCTTTGATTTAGCACTTGGATGACTGAGAATCTGTTGCTCTGTTTATGCTACTTTTATTTAATTTATGAATGTGGATTTGCCTCACCAACTGTTATTCTGAAGGGACAGATTTTTATTGATGTTTTACATTGAATCTAATCTGCACTAAATATTGATTTCAGTCTTTTTATCTGTGTATCTTGTGTGTGTCTGTGCAAACACAGCTTGAGCTTAGGAGGGTGTCGAAATGTATTTTACAGCAGTGTTATTGGAGGGCACAGCACCCAGGGGAGTCGTCTGCTGACTCAGCAATGCATCAGTAATAGTGCCGCCTGCATTTGAATGAATCTTTACAAAAATACCCTCAAACACAGTCCAATGGTCAGACATTTAGGACACGCCCTCTGACAGACGAAGAGAAGGTGTTAGCTTAATTTATTTATTTATTAAGTTTTGAGCAGATCTAAGAGAGGGATGAAACACACAAATGTCAAAAATGTGATGGTCCATGCCCTTGACTTGTCAGCATGAGGATGCAAATCCTTCGACAACCAGACAAGTCGAAGAGGATCAAGTCGAGCTTCCATCTAAGCTGTTAGGACGTCCAATTACAGCACCGGAGGTTGGAGCGCTATTCCTGAGGACACATATAATAACCTTTTCTTGAATTGTACCGGAGGAGGGCTGTATCTCTTCCTGATTTAAAGGCTGGAAAAAGGGTTAGTGGCTCAGTGATGTCACTTCATTTAAACATCTGCACAGATGACACACTGCCAGGAGCTCGTAGACCCCTGACTGAAGACATTTCGACGATTCTGCAAAGACAATCCTCTGACCCAGGAGCAGTAGAGGAGGAAGAGATTTAGTGTATTTACAAAAAGCCCAGAGGGATTAAACAGTTACTCTGCAGAAGTACACTTAGAAAAGATAAAGTTGTTTTTAACTTTTCTCTCAGACATAAATTAGTTCTTTGTGGTGTTCTCCCCGGCACAAAGGCTGCAGCAGCTGATAAATGACCTCCTGAGACACTGGTTATAATGGGATGCTGAGGGCACTGACTGGTTCCAGTTATATCTGGTTTGTCCTGAATATTAATGGAGCTCTGCTTTAAAAACCAAAACAGTAAACTTAAGAGTAAAAAGTATTTGAAATAAACAAAACTGGTTGTGTGTAGGTTTAAAAAGGTTGCTAAAAATGATGTATTTTCCATGAACAGCTAGTTATTAATTGTTTTATACATTATATGCTCTCATCTCATTCTCGTTTTCTCCCTCTCCTCACACATACATTTAAAAAACCTGAATCAAAAGACATGACAGAGTGCAGCTCTCACACAAACAAACAAACTTCAAATGCTTTCATATCTTTTGAGAATTCATCTTGAACTGAGCGACCCTCTGTCAGCACGTTCATCCACCGACGCCTGTGCAGCTCCATGAGTAGTGAACAGTTCTCCTCCATAAACCCAAACTCTGCATCTTCCTTCCATCTTTAATAGAAAGACCTCTCACCAGGAATCCCTCATCCTTTTTGTTGCAATGTGTTGTGACTGTTTTTCTTTCTTTGTGTCTCTTTCTGCACCTCAATTGCCTTATCCACATGGTAGATAAAATTGTGAAGTTGGTTTTAAAAGTTTCATGAGGCTGCGATTATCCTAGAGGTCGACACAGGTCATTTTAAACAGTGACATCATCTCACTATTTGAAATGGCTGCTACGAGGACTAACATCACACATGAATACAAGTGGGCTCATTTTATACACAAGAGTCTAAGCTTTCCCCAGTATGCAGAAATACCCAAATTCACCACTCGGTTTTTAAGCACTTGATCCAATTAAGGGCGACACATTCTACTTAATTGCATCAGGTGTGGAGAGCAGAGCTGCTTCATGGAAACTTCACATGGAAACACAACATTATACTTCCCTCTAGAAAGTTTGTAAAGGAAAGCACCTGAACCAGGAAGTGACATTGACAGTAATTTACAGCATGTTAGTGAAGAAAGAAAGAAAAACTACCCGAAGCTTCTAAGCTGCTGTTGATGGTGAGTTTGTTTTCATTTTTAAAACTAAAATCTTTCACTTTTAAAGTGCACTCTTTATAGCTGATTTAATAAGTAGCTGACATTCTTTGGTTAAGTTAAAGGGGAAGTTTACCCAACAAAGTAAAAAAAGCACATTTATACTCTTACCTGTAGAGCTTTTTACCAATCTAGGTATCTGTTGTAGAGATTTCTGCCTTCAGCAATGTCTCTTTCCAGAAATCTTTACCCGTTTAGTTCTAATCCACAGAGCAGTTTCATGTAGGAGCTACTTTCAACAGCTTTGAATATTCTCTCTGCTTAGAAAACATTACAAACACTTTATCCCTACAAGACACCGTAGAGAGACGGGTCAGGGCGTAAGGGCATCTCAGTATAATATCCTTCTCATTATCTGTCTCTTCTGCAGAGATCTGAACCTTGAACAGTGATCCGTGAAGGTTCTGCGTCACACATCAGCTCTGACCGATAAAGGTGAGGTGTGTGTGTGTGTGTGTGTCTGTGTGTGTGTGTGTGTGTGTCTGTGTGTGTGTGTGTGTGGATGAACATTATAAGAACTCAATATGACAGAGATGCATTTGTGTTTCCTACAAACTGGAAGCTGGGAGAAGATTTTTAGACGGATTGAA
The DNA here is from genome assembly GCF_027596085.1 of Anoplopoma fimbria. Taxonomy (NCBI): domain Eukaryota; kingdom Metazoa; phylum Chordata; class Actinopteri; order Perciformes; family Anoplopomatidae; genus Anoplopoma; species Anoplopoma fimbria. The sequence goes on from NC_072470.1 coordinate 2,911,989, forward strand.
ATGAAAACACAGTGCTTTCACTTGTATTTTTACTTTAAACATGACGTGTTTTTATTTATTAAAGCAACCCTCAACTTGATGTTTATTGTCCCGCATAAGAAATAATGCTTCAGACTTCTCCACAGTGACATCTGTCCAGTCAGGGCTCATGGTCTAGTGTTGGAAAGCATTTCAATCAGTGGACGGATGCTCTGTTTGCTCCTAAATGAGGTTTAAGTGATGAGACAGCTGCTCCGGATGTTCAATTGGCACTGAAATGTGAGAGGCAGCAGCAGAGAAGCCGGTGTTTTTACATGAAATTGTTGGTTATTTCACAGCAGCAGTTGTTCTTTGTAATAATGGTCACATAGAAGTGTTTCCACCAGGCTGGAGCTTTCAACCATGAAGTCAGACGCCTGGTCCATTCGGCCACTTTGTCTCACAAAACTTGTTTTATTTACAATTCAGAAGTGTCATGGCTGAGAGAGCAACATTAGACACGAAACAATGAATAAACTTTGAGAAAACCCGGGTTTGCATCTTGGTGTTTCCTGTTTTTACTGAAGGTCATTGTTTCAGTGTGGAGACACAGGATGACCTTCAGGTGATCTGCAAGAAGTCTCCAACCATTAATCACTAAATCTGCATAGATTTGAGTGAATATACAGAATAATCCAACATTAATAAAACACTCAGCTGATTTAGAAGGATAGTACAGTAGAAGGGAGGATTCTTGTTTCTGTAGCTCCACAACAAAACAAAAATGGCGACGCTGATAATCATTTGAGCATTTTTCTTTTTTTGTTTATATTCTGAGTTTTGCTCCTTCAGCAATAAAGACACCTGATTACTCAACAGCCTCGAGGAATATAATCTGTGGTCAATTTTGCTCCTCATTACCACAGACATGATTTTGAAGTATCTGTCTCAGACCGAGTCTTGATTGTGTTCCAATGTCAAGCATGCAGGTGTCCCTTGAGTGATAATTCATGAGTGCTGGTAAACAACTTGGAGCTCAGAGGAAACATGGAGAGTTTTTTCTTAGCCTTTAAAAGCAAGAAGAGAATATAGAATATTCTGCATTTTTACTTTACTAATCTTACAATCTGAGCTCTTGGTGTTGAAGAACATGTATGCAAGTCATTTCTCCTGCTCTCATCCTCTCCCTGGCCCCGGTGGTTTTTACCGGCAGCGTGATAAAGGAAGGTTCCCAGATATGCTAACATTAACAAAGAAAATACTGAGCTTGTTTGACTCCACATATTGAGCAGACTTGGACGAACTGATCCTGCACCTACGTGACATTTTACACATCTAATGACCTGAATAGGTTTATGATACAACCAACGACAACCAACCCCTTTGTCAAGATGTGAATACTGCTTTTTATTTATATTTGCAGTGGTAACAGCTGTCATTGATAGTAATTCAAAGTCGTATGGCACTTCATAAATGTTGATTAAATTGTACCTGCTGGTAAAATAACTGATAATCTGTGAGAGGTTATAGTTGGCTACTCATGGGAGGATTTTGAGACCATTTTTGTGTCTTTTTTTTGTGGTTGTTTAGTGTCTCTTTGTAGTAAACTTGTGTCTCTTTGTGGTCCTTTCGTGTCTCTTTGCAGTTGTTTTGCATGTCTTTTTTTCACTTTTTGTGGTTAATTTGAGTCTCCTGGTTGGTACGTGTCCCTTTGAGTTGACATTTTGAACTACACTTTGGGCCCCTTTATATTCATGTAGCTACTCCATGCATATCCATTTTAAAATGTGTTTTCAACTTTTATTAGTTATAAGAGCTGTTTTGCAGAGACTTGTTCACACCAAAAGACTATTGTTATCTCACTGGTAAATAGAATATGATAAAGTGATGCATTTTTTGTGTAACTCTTTTATGACGGGCTTTAAAAAAAGGTTGGCCATCCCTGATTTAAATGGTGACATCCTGAGTGAACAGCTCCCTACAAATGCCTTCCTAAAAGGCTCATTAGATTTATGGATTGAACTGTTAGTGGAATGAAACTATTTTAGGTACGCGAGACACGTATTAATATTCTGCCTCATCCAGATCTATGCAGATGAAGATATACGGGTTCCATATTTGGAGCTGTGGCTATTTTTCATAGTAAGGGATAAATAACAGGATCTCACTGTGCTGCAGAGAATCTTAAACAGTTGTGTGGCTTATTTGTTGGCTAGATGCTGTAAAGAAAATACACAATCTAATGCAGGAAATCTATTTCTACATTATGCAAACACAGATACATAATTTCACCATTTCTATTCTACTGTCTTCTTTTAAAAAAGTACACTTGTGACACACATGTGCATCTAGATAAACATAATTGGAGAGTTTAAAATGCACATGAACAAACAACAATCAACTGCCACTTACAATTTATTTTTCTGTCCCTGCATTATTCACTTTTTCAGTAAAATCTGAGAAACAGGTGGATTAGTTAGTATCCATCTTAAGCTGCATACACTGTTATTTTTTTCCTCAATGCTTTTCTGTTAATCCTCATATCTGGCGGGGCATTTTATTATCCTTCCACTGTACTGCTGTTTTTCTTGCTCTTCACTTGTTTCTGCCTGATCCTCTGTTGATCCCTGAGTGACGGATGTGAATGCATCCTTTCTCTCCAGACCCGTCTCACCGTTGGTCTCTGTGCCGATAGCGTGGAGTCCCTCAGTGTTTCTTTGTGTAATATCACCCACTGGTAGTTGACTCATCGAGTACTGGTCTGGTTTTTAATAACCATTACAGTTTCTACATTTGCATCTTCATGTTTTGCATTTCCTCATGTTGCAGAGAGTGTGATATGTACCTAGTTATGGAAATGAGTGGGTGGGCCACATCTGTTTGGCTGTTGCTGTTAAAGTTGCTGTTGAAAGACACCACCTGCCGTCCCATTACACACCAGAATCAACCTGTAGGAAGACATTTTCATTTATAAGTACCCTTCCCTGTCTTTACAAGAAACCAGTTCATTTTCTCTATCAAAGGAGAGAAAACATGCCTGACTGGCTGCTTTGTCACGTCCACCTGCACAGATTATATTAGATTCTTTTCTAGTTCATGGGTTGCACTTAAATTATGCGCATGTGCTCATGTTGGCACATGTGTTGATTGTAAAAAGAAATAGTATGTATTCAAGCCACTTAAATGAGTTGACAAGAACTGATTTATTTACTGTATTTAATTGTTTATAATAAAATATTATTTTATAAAATAAACCAGTGTTTAAATTTGCATTAATATCATTGAATAGTGTATAGTAGTAGGCAATATCTATGATATATAAGTTAACAGTATTGTACTATAAAACACTGACAGTATCATACTGTAAACCACGTAAAGCAAAGTCACATCATTACAATCTAGGTACTATAAAACGCTAATTGGTGGAAACAGTTTTTCCTTTTAAGTTACCACTAAAGAACAATAAAATATCTCCAGTCCATCTTTACTCAGACACTAGAACATACTGCTGGCTGTGTCGTAGTCCTTGCTGACGTGGGAGGTGCTGGGCAGAGACTTGAGGTACTCCATGTGCCTCCTGGCGTCCTCCTGGTTGTGTTTGATGTAGTAGATGATGTACGCCGTCACCATGGAGAACCAGCAGAACATGGCCACGAACATGGCCACATCCGTCGTCTTGTGGTGGAAGTTGCAAAAGTTGATCCCAGAGTCGAGGACCTGGATCACCGCTTGTCCCACGTACTCCTCCTGCACCGACGTGTAGCAGCTGACGTCGTTGACCGTCTCGGGGTCGAGCCTCAGCTCCCTCAGCACCTCCTGCAGGGAGCACTCGCAGTGCCAGGGGTTGTGGGACAATCGGACGCGGGCGTGCAGCTTGGCGAAGGTGTCCTTGGGGAGGCTGCTGAGGTGGTTGTTTGAAAGATCCAAAGTCCTCAGGCTCTCGGAAATCCCTTGAAAGGCGCCGACCTCCACGCTCTCAATGGCGTTGTGAGATAAGTCCAGCTCCCTGAGGCGGTGGAGGTCTGTGAAGGTCTCCTTTGGGATGCTTCTGATCTGGTTTGACGACAGCAGGAGAACCACGGTGTCCTTGGGCAAGTTCGAAGGGATGTTCTCCAGGTTGCGTGAGGTGCACTGCACCACCACGCCGTTCCTGTCCGTGCAGTGACAGCTGTTAGGGCAAGCGAGCGCAGTCATAGCTGCAGACAGAAGCATCAATGTTCCCACAAACAAAAGAGAAGCACAGGAGGGAGGTTTTATCGATGACCTGCTCCAGTGAGAGGCCCCCATTAGAGGACTGAAATCAGCCCTGAGCTAAAGACCAAGAGGTTTGCATTGGTGTGTGTGTTGCTTTAGGTACCACTTAAACATGAAATACAATCCAGGGAGTCTTTAAAGTGGTTTATGGTGCTTAAAGACAGGATGGCTCAGCTTTGCAGAATGAGGGGTTCAGTTGCACAAAAAGTTGAGCCGGGTTCAACTTTCTTGCCAGATGACCCTGCAGGTTTTAGCTGGAGCCCTCTGCGTTGGCATGGCGGCACTGGGCTCAACAGGCTTTTTTTCTTGCAGAGGTAAAGTCAGTCCAAACACGGCCTTCATTAAAGGCTAAAGTTGCATCCTCGGTGCACTTCTCAACATTCACTCGGACATTATTGCTCATCGTTTACCGGTGTATTTATAGAAAACCAAGCCCTGATGAAACTCAAAGCAGAAAGTGTTTTCATACTAGATAGATGAGATGTTAGAGGGCAACACAGCTGAGGAGGAGGAGGAAGTCATATCTGTGTCACCAGGGTGGGAGGGGCTGATTGGAAGAAACCTGTGATAGAAAGAGATAAAGAAATATGGAGGGAGAAAAGGTGGGATATAGAAAATGTCAAGTCTTGTCAGGAAACACTTTGTTTTGTAACTTTGCTGCAAATAAAGTCAATTTTTTTTGTAAAAACTCTCAACAGTCAATTCAAAGACAACTCTTATCTTCATGTATGCATTTGATAGTTTAAATATTAATTTTCTGGTCATATCATCTTACACATATTCAGTGAACTTTCTACACCTTTTCAGACGCCGTCCTCCTCAGGAGGAAAAGCTTAAGTTCAACATTATCATAATAAAAGCATGTTTCTATAGAATGAGATTTGTGATTAAAGAAAAACTGTCTGTACTACTGGGATGCATGTGGGAGCAGTAAAAGGTCAGAATTCTAATTAAAACGACTATGAACATGGAAGATAACAACACAAAGAGCAGCTGATAACGTCTTCTTTATCAAGATGATGAATGTCACACAAGATGTTCAGAAGTAGTTTCTGATTTCATAGAGTCATAGAATAATAATAAAGATAAGCCAAATGGAACATTATAGAAATGTTAATGGAGCTGAAAAAAATGAATGAATACCTGGAAGAATAATATAGGATGTTAAATATAATACAATTAATCCTCTATGTTGATTGATTAATCGAAAAGCAAAATAAATAGTAACAGGAGTAAAACACAACAGCCAATTTAATAAGTTCACTAAAGATTATTAAAAGAAATATCTTAGACTGCATTTTTTCGCAGTGACAAATAAATAACTGTAAACATTATGACTCCTATTTAGTGACAAACTACACTCTTAAAATGACAAATTTGGGCTGTTTCCTTTCTTACATTAGCCAATGATGAAGGCAATTAACTTGATAGATTAAACTCCACGGCAGCAATAAAAGGAGAGTTAAAAAGTGAGTTTATTATCTGATATATTTATTACACCTACCTGATGGCTCCACTCTGTCCGGTCCACCTCACCATGCAGCCTCGGGGGGGTTTATCTTTTATTAAATATCCATGAATAGATAAATAATCCGGGTAAACTGCAAATCATACTTTGCAAATAAACGCAGGTCTGCGGCACTAATCACAGAGAATAGAACCAGTTCAGGGGTCCGGATCCAACTGTTTGCAGTTTGCAACCTCCTGTCAGAGCAGCTTTGCAGCAGCTGTGTGTCGGTTGGCCAGTGTATGAGATTGCTTGTGCATGTGTGTGTGTGTGCATGCATGTGTGTGTGTGTGTGTGTGTGTGTGTGTGTGCATGTGTGGATATGCGCAGAGGCGCAGCGTTTCATCCTCTCATCCTCTCTCTCCTTTAAATGAGCTCTGTACCTGGAGTCACCGGCAACACCAACCGAACAGCAACTCCAACTTTAACACCAGTACATCATTTCCTCAGATATTCATGTAATCAATCAGAATATGTCAATATAATAATAAAAAGCACTGCATTTCAAACATACTGTCACAAATAAAGGTCTTCATTGAGATATGCAACTTAAGTACAAAACTATGAGAATCAAATTATACTCTTAAGTACCAAAAGTAAAATGTTCATCATGCAGGATCATTATAATATTATATTGATATATTTATTAATGCATTCATGTGTTTATCACTTTAAAGGTGCAGCTGCAATGTTGGCTATTTTCTTCACATGCTGCTGAATAGTTTAACGAAGTCTAACTTAAGTTATTGAAGAAATGTAGGGAGGAAAAGTACAATATTTGCCTCAAGTATAAAGTAGAATACAATGTAAATACTCAAGTGAAGTACAAGTACCTCAAAAAACAGTAAATTATCTATTTCCACTGTTTCCCACCTCCTTGAAGCAGAAGAATGTAAAATTAATAAAATACTATTTTGATAATCAGTCTGTGGAGAAGTACTTATTGTACTTACTTAACTTAGAGCCAGGCTAGCTGTTTCCCTGTCTTTCAAGTCTTTATGCTAAGCTAAGCTAACTATTCATACTATTTCATGCTCACTTGCACCTTTTGAAAGACACCTAAACCTCTTCTTTATATTTTCAGGTTTTTCTCTGCCTGCTTTGCACATTTAATTTGTATGTGTATCCCTGTCTGATAACTATGTGTAGTGTAAAAACAATACACTGATGTGCACTTAGACAAAGGACATTAAAAGGGCAGCATGTTGCAAATAACCTCTTTGCGCATGCATGTAGTTGCTTCATGCTTGCAGATATATAAATGTCCAAATAGATACTGCACAGTCACAAACATGAGGTAATTGGGTTAAAAACAGGAGTTTAGAGTGAATCCTCAGACGTCCCTGAAATCCATTTTGGTAACCTAGCCCCTCCTCGTGCTCCGCTGGCTGATTGTTTGCCCCTCCTGTCACACGCTGTCATTCTTCATAAACATTCATTACTATTGTCCTGCCCTGATGGAGGACTTCCATACGTGCATCGCAGTGACACAAAGGTCACCTGAATGCGGCCAGCGCTTTGCAAAGCATCTGCGTGATTAAATGTGCAGAGTTCAGCCCTGTCAATTTTGCTGAAAGGCAGAATCATTGATTGTATTGCCTGCTGAAGCATTTCGGCGTGCGCAGGGTTTTGCTTTGACAGCATCCAAAAATCACAAAGCGAGCTCGTAAATGTCTTCCTGTCCCGAGTAAAAGAGCTGCTTCATATTCTCCGATGTTTAAGCTGTACGTGAGACTTGCCAAGCCATTTGTTTATCACCCTTACTAATCTTGTCGGACTCCTGGCAGACTTCCTGACCCATCTAAGATAAATTCCTGCTCTTCCTATGGATGATTTGGAGCTGAGCCAATTTAGGAAACCCTTGTCGGTTAAGCTTTATAGACTGTCATAATTCTTGAGACCTATTTATCATCAGGAGACTTGTTTCCTCGGAGCAGAGCCACAGTTTCAACATCACTCTGCCCCATCTGCACTTCCTCCCTATGCTTTGTTACAGATGACATTGTGAAGTGAGCACTGCGCTGCCCTACAGTATATATTGACCTCTTCAAAGCCGCGCTCAGTACATTTGATAATGCTTTCCCCCGCTGCAGAGACTATCTGACATTGCATTGCTCGCTCTGCTTGCAATTTCTTTGCACTCAGAAAAGGGCCGGCGATGTCATCACACTTTCCGACTTGCACGTCTTCCCCCTCATTGCTTTGACATCAGTCTTTTGCATTATAGAGAAGGTTGTCTGTAAGTAGCTTACAGCGTTGCTGAGTGATGGCAGGGACCCACTCCAAAGTTGATGCCAAGCCAACGCAGGGGCAGAGAAGGCCTCCATGTGTTGGGGCGAGCCCTTTATTGGAGGTAAATTGACTGAGGAGAGCTGATGCACATTGGCCACTTGATTTGATGTCCTTTTTTTTGTTATAACTTGTTCTTCTTGTTTTTTTTTTTTAATTAATTAATTTATTTATTTTTAAATTCAATAACTTTATTGAGACATTTGTTCATACATAAACACAATGTTTTATTCTTATTTATATATATATCTTTATTTAATGTTTCATTATCTTATTTATTTAATGTTTCATTATCTTTATTTAATTTTTAGTTCTTTTTTTAAGATTTAAGTTGATCTTTATGAAAATCATTTATTCTCTTTATTTAATGTTTTATATCTTTATTTAATGTTTCATTCTCTTTATTTAATGTTTTATTATCTTTATTTAATGTTTCGCGTTTGTCACAGTCGCGGTGCAGTTCACGTCATGATGTTTTCACGGATGTTGATCTGGACGGCTCATCCTCCTGTATACCGGTGTGCCGGATTATCGGTTTTTTCAAGGTACCGGTACCGGTGGACCGGCCGGCTCAACCTCCTATAGCTAGCATAGCTAGAGGAGGTTGAGCCGTCTGGGAGCTAGAGGAGGCGTCCCGGTAGAATCCCGGTGACCGGGAAATAGGTTCCGGCGATCACCGCGCATTGCATGCCGGGTAGATTTTTTTTTTTTTAATTTTTAATTTATTTATTTATTTATTTTTAAATTCAATAACTTTATTGAGACATTTGTTCATACATATAAAACACAATATATTTATATATATATATATATGTATATATTTACATTTTCAAGTTCTTATTTTTAAGATCTTAAGTTGATGCCACGAAGGCTGAAACATCATCTATTCTCTTTATTTAATGTTTTAATATCTTTATTTAATGTTTCATTATCTTTATTTAATGTTTTATTATCTTTATTTAATGTTTCGCGTTTGTCACAGTCGCGGTGCAGTGACGTCACGTCATGATGTTTTCACGGATGTTTATCTGGACGGCTCATCCTCCTGTATACCGGTGTGCCGGATTACCGGTGTTTTTCAAGGTACCGGTACCGGTGGACCGCCGGCTCAACCTCCTATAGCTAGCATAGCTAGAGGAGGTTGAGCCGCCTGGGAGCTAGAGGAGGCGTCCCGGTAGAATCCCGGTGACCGGGAAATAGGTTCCGGCGATCACCGCGCATTGCATGCCGGGTAGATTTTTTTTTTTTTTAATTTTTTTTTTATTTATTTATTTATTTTTAAATTCAATAACTTTATTGAGACATTTGTTCATACATATAAAACACAATATATTTATATATATATATATGTATATATTTACATTTTCAAGTTCTTATTTTTAAGATCTTAAGTTGATGCCACGAAGGCTGAAACATCATCTATTATCTTTATTTAATGTTTCATTATCTTTATTAAATGTTATATTCTCTTTATTTAATGTTTCATTCTCTTTATTTAATGTTTTATTATCTTCATTTAATGTTTTATTATCTTCATTTAATGTTTTAATATCTTTATTTAATGTTTCATTCTCTTCATTTAATGTTTTATTCTCTTTATTTAATGTTTTAATATCTTTATTTAATGTTTCATTATCTTTATTTAATGTTTTATTATCTTCATTTAATGTTTTATTCTCTTTATTTAATGTTTTAATATCTTTATTTAATGTTCTGTTAAATAAATCACTGGCTCTCCTAAAGTTGTGATGGTGAGGAAGCTATTTTAGGCAGTCCAGTTCTTTTCTCCGGAGAGAATATAAAGCCTGGCAGCTGGAGCACTTCAAAGCTTTAGTGGAAATGAAACCTTGAGTGTTTTAGTTGACTAACCTGAAAGCATATTTTTAGTTTATTTACCATGTGCAGATGCTGAAAGCCCAAATCTTAAAATGTTAGCATTGGACTTTTAAAAACAACATCACTGAATGTAATCTGGGGTTTTGCAGAATCTTGCAGACGTTGATATGTTTGCCCAACAAGATCATCAAGAAACATCCAGTAATTGTGCATACTTTTTTCTCAAATACAAAACCAAAATACGAGGAGTAACACTTGCTAGCGTGAAGGCGTTCGAACTTTGCTACGAGGGAACAGGAAGTGTAAAAATGTTGACTCATTTCTGGGGTTTAGGCATTCTGGATTTCCTAGATATCTTGATCTACCTAACAATGGCCGCCGAGGCTTATGGGTTTGGTTGTATTGCAACATTAAAATGTAAATATAGTTTTTTTAAGAGATATAGTATAGTAATATAATTTAACATTTGGTGTACTCAAATCAGTGGCACCTTGTTGTTCTTTCAAAAGAAACTTCAGTCTTTCACTGTTATATTCCATGCTGTAGTGCTGACATTTATTTAGCTTTTGCTATATATGAATGCCCTTTTTCGTGAGATTCTATTATTCAATAACAATGTGAAAGCATTTGTCATGACTCTTTATGTTGCAGGACTAGATTCCTCAGACAGCCTCTTGCAAAGTGCTGGATCACTGCCAATGGTTATGGTCTTTGTATCAACTTCTCCTACAGCTTCTTGGCTCCCTCCAACGATTCCTAATCTGCCCTTGACACCCAGAAACTATTATCCGACTAAAGGTGTGGGCATCCCCATCTCAGAAGCATGAAACAAATGTTTCCTTTGCTTTGTCTTAAGCCTTTCACGCTCTGCCACAAACAATAATACACCAGCTTTCTCCTTGAGGATCTGTTCAGATTGAATCAAATCCAGAAACAGAACAACTTATCCTCACAAATATCTCCGGAGGTGAAGAGGAAAAATCTGTGTGTGAACTTTTCGCCTGTAAAATGCTAGTTACCTCTGTTTTTTCTCTGTTGTTCCTCAGACTAATCCAAGCAAAGTTACATAGGTGATGTATGATGTAATAGTGCAGGAGAAGGTGTATCACATGCTGTCCATCATTCACTCTGGCAAAGCAATCTGCAGGTTCATAGGCGACCCATCTCATTATCAAGATGTTGAAATGACTCTTTCACTGCAGAGGGGAGAAACCTTTTGGATCTTACCTCGTATCTGTCTGCTGCAGTCTAATTCTAGACTGATGAATGTGTGTGTGTGTGTGTGTGTGTGTGTGTGTGTGTGTGTGTGTGTGTGTGTGTGTGTGTGTGTGTGTGTGTGTGTGTGTGTGTGTGTGTGTGTGTGTGTGTGTGTGTGTGTGTGTGTGTGTGTGTGTGTGTGTGTGTGTGTGGTCTGGTTCATGGAGAAATGAATGAAAGGAACAGGTTTGTTAAATAGATCATAGAGAGAGAGAGGATAAGTGGTGAGCAAGCAACTTTTGGAATAGTCATCCTTATCATTCTCTAAAAAAGATAGTTAATGCATTATTAAAGTTATTCCTAATTATGCTGCACTCCTCCATGAATCTCCTATAAGACCTCAAAAGTTCCCCGAACCTTTCTTTGATAATCCATGTGTTAGACGATAATTGTATGTCTGGTAATCTTTCTTACAAAACGAGAATAGATTCTCATTTAAACCTCATCAACCTATTACCATAATAATTAACTGTATTTAATAACTATCAAAATCTCCCCAGGGGGATTTTTACTTGGCATGGCCCACAACAGCTGGTGGTTCATCAGGCTCTTAATGTGTGCACAGGGATCGTGTAGAAATGATCTGAAGTCATTAATGTTCTTTAAGAAGCAGCAAATAGAAACCAGAGAAAAACAAGTCACAGAAAGAAAAAAATGAAACTTTATTTGTTTTTATACTTACCAACACTTTGAAATTAAAGCCTATGTAATTACTCACAACTAATATAGATCTGCACATAGCAAATAAATCAATCGAAAATAGTTACCAAGTTCTATCACTTTTTTTTCTCCCCCAAACAGCAATACACACAAACAAAAGCTGAAAAAAACCATGTCTATTCATTCTTTTTTTTTCTTGCTGTTGCTGCCACATAGAAAGTGGATTTAAAAAAAGTGTTTTAAATAAGCTACACAGCTCTCCTGTATCTATGCTAATAATAATAACTGAATAAATAATTGCACATTGCACCCTATTATTGCATTAGTTGCAGTTTGTTTCAAAGTTGCAGTATACTCAGGCATATACACAAAATGTAAATACAGTTTTCAAACACTGAGTAACACATGAATATCGATGTTATTGAAATCACACTGCCATAGCGACCAAATTCATAGAACACAACAAGATCTTTGTCAAATGCACACGCCAACTGTGCTAATTAGCATCAGCAATCCTTGTTTTTCTGTGCTTTCAGTGCTTATAAAATGTGTACCTATTTAAATAAAACATTTCAATGGTACACATGCACTGATAACAGTTGTATAAAAGCCATAATACCCTTGAGGATGTTCTTCACTGTTACAGTATTGTTGGGAAAGAATGCCCTCTTAGGTATTAGCTAACTGTTCTAAAAAGCAAGTTTGCCCCAAAAACATAATTTAATTTTTTTTTTTCTCATTTGACAAACATTCCCATTGAAGTACAAGCTATGACAACTCAAAATAAAAAGAAACACAAATTCATAATTTCAATGCTAGCACTACTACTTGAGTTCACATCAAAATGTAAGAATTATTGCAGAATAATCATTGACTATGCATGGTTCAGTATAGCAATACAGCATTTGTCCATTTACATAATCACATTTATGTCATCGAAGCGCTTAAGACCCAAAGTTGCAGAAAATATTGACTTAATTTTCTTGCAGAGAGTTAGATGAGATGATTGATACCATTCTCATCCCTGTAAATATGAAGTGTAAAAACAACAAATTGATGTAAAAGGGCGGTTAGTTTAACTTAGCTTAGCATGTAGACTTAAATCAAGGGGAAACTGTTAGCCTAACAAATTAGATAACATGTTCATTTGTTGGTAAACAATCTTCTCATCTTACTCTTTGTAAGAAATCAAAAAGCATATTTCCCAAATTGTCAAACGTGTCCTTTAAGCTCAGCATAGGCTACTAGAAATAAAACAGAAGTAGTGGTATGTATGAAGAAATCGAGAGAATGTTGCTGTGTTGGACAGTAGATAATGTGATTCGACAATAACATTCAACAGCTGTTTGTATTATGTCAAAACTTAATTGAGCTCAGCTGATCGGAAATGAGATGACTGAAGCTGTCCAGTAGTATTTAGAGCATCGTCATCAGTAGAAACACGCGAGGGATGGTTGAAATACTGAACCATACCAAATATCACCCACACCTCCCTCTCAACCTAAATACAATACGACAAAACTAACTTAGCTTAAGTTTCATGATCAACAACCAAAAAAGTCATATGTGCATCACCACACCATAAATAAATAAATACATGCTGGTTTTTTACTGAAAACCAGTGAAGCAGAAAATCGTCATCCAACCTGTCCTTTTTCAAATAAAAACAATTAAGTTGCTGACGATAAAAAGACATTCAAACCTAAAGCGTCAAATCAACCGTGTGACAAACAAAAAGATGAGATGAACAATCTTGAAAACGAGACTTGAGTGGTCACGTCCGCCCAGGCCCCGCGGGTTCCCCGCTACGAACCCCTGAACATTCCTCGGCCCAAAAAAATACCATTCGGCTTTGTCCAAACGTTCAGGCCTCTTTGACCTGAAGAGTCGGCTTCTTTCCCTTGTTTTTCGCTCTCTCAAAAGCCATCACAAAGACCGAATACTTTTTCAAATACAAGGGAAGGAAGCCGAAAGGTTTGGACGCAACACTTGGCTTTTAAGTCCAACTACTTCCTCCCACATCAGAGGCAGTCCAGAGTAAAGTGTTGAATAGTCTATTGCATGAGCGCCGCGTAGTCGACTAATGTGCTAAATCACAAAAGTCTTGTACAAAACAAATACAGTATAATAATAAGTTGGTAAACAATCATTAAAATTTTCAGTTAGTGTTTTAGCCACTGATTATTTTTCACTAATTGCCATTCATGCATCTAAAATACTAATAATCGGTGTTAATAGAAGGAGGCTATGTCGGAAGGTTTTTCATTTGGGCAGGAAGTAGGACTAGACGTGAACGGCCAAAAATGTTGAAAAAGTTATCGGAAAAGAACGGGAACACAAAGATATAATGCTAACGTGTGAAGGAACACGAACACTGAACAGGTTTACTGAAATGCACAACGACACGACACTGAACACATGCAATATAAGCGATAATGTAAATATAGGAAATTAACACGAGAAGGGAGGCTCTAGGAGTGATACCATTGGCTTAAAAGGGTCATGTGATGCAGCAAAGAGTCATGGGTAGAGATTGGATTTGTAAGTAGACAAAGATGCAAATTAGGACAAAAGCAGAACAGTCCAATTATTTCTTCATTTCAAAATATATTATCAAAATTTGATAATTTTGGCTACATCCCACCACACACTCTGCCGATAGCATCACTGCACAGCTTTAATATGCAAAGAACTATGTTCTACAAAAATTCTCAATCTTTTACAGGTTTATACTTTTAATGATGTTCTATGACGCAGCACTGACAGAGAGAAATAGAAAGCAATAGATAGAGAAAAAGAAGAAGAAAAAGAGTAACACAAGTTGTTCCTAATAAACATTCAACATGCTTCAACAGTTCTCTAAAAAAAACCTAATCAACAGAGAATTCCTTTTTTGTAATTCTTATTTTTTTTGTATTTAATTTGGCTCTCTGAAATAAAAATGATCGCCCAGCCCGTCCGGACATATAAACAACTTTTGAACCAGGGCAGGAAGGCGGTCAGGTTTTTTTTTTTCGGAGAGCCAGAGCCAGAGTCCGAAGGGCTTCATCAGGGTTGTCTGCGGTGGTCTGTCATTGGAAGGGGCCAAACGGAGGAGCCAGTCAGGGATCTCAGGATGTGGTCATGGAAGATGGGTCGTTCCACATGGCCGCCACGTCTCTGAACCTGCAGGAGGATTATGGGAAGTAAGCGTTAAGGTCTAATTTTCCTAAAAGAACTGCATGCGTTTAACCCCAAATTTGGGGCAAACAAAAATATCTTTTGTATAGTTTCTTTTTGTTTTTTGCACATCTACATCTGTACAACTTTTCCTCTAGATCGTTCCATTTGACTGCTTCACTCTTAACTCCAATTAATCCAAAACCTTTTTGAAAGTCGTGTGCGTCTCGTATAGACGTCGAACGCCAAAAAAGTCTTTATTTGACGACCAGGCTGGACTGTTAACATCCGTTGAGTTCTGACCTTGCATTGATGAGGTACTGGGCCAGGCTGATGTTGGCGGGGGTCCCTGTGATGGTGATCTGGCGCTCCGATGACCCTTCCATGGCATTAGCAATTTTGATCTGCGCCCCAGACATCTGACGGATCTCGTTGATTTTGGTTCCCTGACGTCCGATTATGCAGCCTATTAGCTGGGAAGAAAATGGTGGATGGGACTTAGGATGGCCAGAACTATGAAAGATATATATATATTAATGGACTCACTATGTGAGTACGATCCAGTCAAAGTCAGCCCTCAAGCTATGACTATAACGTTTCTTACTTTAGTCCAACAAGTCTTTTCCATTAAGGACATTCACTTTAAGAAGCTAACTGCCTCTGGCTGTACTAGATCTCTGCTGCAGAAGAGGACTTCTCAATAGCTGCAGCTGATCTGCTGTCAGATTGTATCGCTGGAGGCTTCAACATGAAGACACGTTTAAAGATAATAAACCAGTTTTTGACATTGTGGTCCAACAACATTTGTGATTTTTGTGTTGTGATGACAGAAAGATTCTGATCACTGTCGGGATTTGTTGTTGTTGTTTCATACAGCTATTCATGAATTCATCTTTCTAATCTTTCTGTAAATGGACTTCAGAAGGAGTTATTTGCAATGTCACATTGACCTTAATGTACTTTCTGAAAAGTTTGCTGTCAAGATGTTTTACTTTAAGTTACAGCGGCAGAGACAAATTGGCACAAAGGGGCCACAAATTGTCAAAACAGCTGAATAAGTGTGACAGTTTTTCTTCAATACTGTCGACAATGTTTTCTTGAAATATTTATGGTGCTGGAGGCAGAACGAACCCTGTTTTCATTTAAAAAATAGACGACCTGTCAGTTTTTGAACGGCAAATCTTTCATTTTGGTGTAAAAGGTGTCGTTTCATGATAAATGTACTCACATCATTGGGAATGGTGAGTTCATGAGTACTGGCCTGGTTACTGGCATCCAGACCTGCTGCTGAACAACGGAAGCACACAGAGAGAGAGAGAGAGAGAGAGAGAGAGGGAAGGAAGAGGACATAAAATAGAGTTTGGCAAATTGATGAACTGTAGTTTTTTTTTCATTCCTTGGCTTGTGACCAGTAGCATTTCTTTGTCTGGCTCAGCCTTCAGAGCAGAGCCTGCACACACTCTTTAAAACACCTGATAAGTTGAATTCTACTTCTAAATTGGGGTGAAGACAATCTGAGGCAGTTGCATCATTAATAGGATATAAAGGGAACACCAAAGAACAAAAGAAACCTCAACAACAACGAGAGCAGACCACCAGCAGGCCATGTCAAAGATGGCAGTGCACCACAGAGACCATTAGGAGGAGAACGACAGGAAGAAGAAAAAGAAGAGTCAGGACAGAGAAAAGAAAAGAGAAAGAGAAAGAAAAAAGGAGGTAGAGAATGTGTTTGTCTCTACAGGTAAAAACGAGAGAAGGAGCTTTGGTAAAGAGGGTCGTCGTGTAGGTGGGTACGTACCGGGGAAGGCAGGGGTGGTCTGTCCGAGGGGGGTAAAGGGGGTTTGCTGCATAGCCAACTGGTGGAGCTTGCTCAACTGCTGAGGGGGGGAGGAGGAGGACAGCAGAGCTATGAGGTCATCGTTAAAATGCACACTCGCGAATGCACGCACACACACACACACACACACACACACAGACAGATGCTCACACACAAACACACACACACAGACAGGTCTGTCCGAAACGCTACAAGAGTAGAGAGAGGATCTGAGGAGAAGTAACAACACAGACAGGTGAAGGACAAAGACCAAGAGAGAGAGAGAGAGAGAGAGAAGAGAGGCTCATAGAGGACTTGGCCTGAGACTGGGAGGGTTGGAGGGATATCTTAAAAACGCTGTCTCTGGCTTTTTTAAAGGAGAATATGTCTTAAATATACAGGATATCATGCAAAAGGACCGAGACTGAAGCTGCATGTCCCAGGCTTCTGCAAAATTACGTTTCCATAGAACTCAAACTGCACCCTCATGTTTGAAACACGTGGATAAAGTTGTAAATAAAAACAAAACACGCAACAAAACTATGAACGGAAGTCTTGACCTCTTCCCTTCACAGACTTCCACAGACTTATTTGTGATAAGTCAAAAGTAAACATAATCCACAACAAGATATGTTTCACTCGGAATGTAATTCACAATGCAGTTTCATTGTATGTGCAGCCTGCACCCTGGCCAGCTGATAACCAGTGTACTGTGTATAGAAGGGGTTTAGCGAGTTGTCAAATAGCCCATGTGACCACATTGGTATGTTGAGGGTATATGGAATGAGCCTGACTTTATTGCTTTCAGCTTCTACTCATTTCATGTGGGTTTGAAGACACTGAACGGAAATTCATCAGTAAAGATGTGATCGTCTTTAATTATTTGTCCCATTGCAGCCTGTTACGACTGCTTCACTTCAGTCACTGTTTTGTTCTGGTTTGCTTCTAACTGCATAACTATAAGACTGTAACAATCAGATCACCAGTTCAAAGCAGGTTCCAGTTGGTTGTTAAATCCCATTGAATTAAAGTGAAACCACCAGCCAGCAGGCCAAGCCCCATGAGGTTCAACGGCAAACAAAGGCCAAGAAGAGTCAGAAAAAGTTAAAAGAAGTAGGAATTACATATCAGAAAAAAAAGAGCTGTATTAATATTAACAGTTAATATTAATATGGGTGGAGAAGAAGAGAGCAAAGAGAGAGAAATGTGCAGAAGAGTGCAGTGTGGACTGCCTGGTGGGGTGAGCACTCACATCTGGATGAGGGATGGCGTACTGTCCTTGAATGGTGTATGCCTGCAAACATGAGGAGAAGAGAGTATTGTTATCATGTCACGTCATCGAAACAAGACCATAAAAGTACTAAGGTTATGTGATTGCATAAATAAAACATAAGCTGTATTAAATCAATTTCTGGCAAGCTAAAACTATACAAAAAAACAAGACTTAATGTAAAAACATTTGACATTTCTACAACACAAACACTCTAGAGACTTTTTATCTTTTAATCTATATTTTTAGCCATATTACATAAAGGTCATGCACTATAGACTCCCTGTCATGTTCATCAATCAGATCCAGTTGAACTAAATCAATAAGGGACAACTCAGACAGTGGGAGGGTGAGGAACGGCTGTGAGAGGAGTAACGGGACTTGACCTATCGGATGTGAGCGTTAAAGGGGCCACAGAGGTCAGAACTGAGCTAAATCTCTGCAGGAGGTCAGCAGAGTGGAAAATCAGTCATGTAGACATTAAAAATGAGAAAATAATAAAAAGAAATCCAGATTACAGTGTCGTTTAGTTTTCTTAAAAATGTCCTATTTAATAATTTTAAAGAAATTAAAAGTTCTAGTTCAAATACTGGCTAGCTTTCCTTTTTAATTGATGAGAATGCTTGTGATCATTCATATATTCTTGGTAAATCCTAGTGCAATAAAGTAACAAGAAGCATGCTAAAGGTAGTGAAATAAAGCACTGAAGCAATTAGTTGATTATCAAGTAATTTATCAACAAATGTATCAAGATTTCTCTGCAGCCTATTAAATGTGAGCATTGCAGATTTTCTTTTGTTCCACCCTTAAAGCTACTTAAGGGAGATGTTAAGGGATAAGAATTTCTTGTCTCAAATGTAGCAGATTAGATAAAAGATGAAGCAATTAGTTGATTAATTAACTGGTTAATCAAGAGTAAGCTAATGTTGATAAGGGATTCAATTTGCGAGTCATTTTTAAACAAACATGTTAAATAAAATCATGAGTTTCAGCTTTTCAAATGTGATCTCAGAAGATTTAAACAATTTAGGTTTTAGTTTAATTGCAATTGGCATTTTTTTTTTTCTGACTATTTGTTGATCATGAGATTAATTGATTAATAAAATACTCAGAATATTCATTAATTTGTAGCTGCCCTGAGGATGGATTCAATGTATAACTCATGAATATGATGCTCAGTGTTTTGTGCTGTCTGTCATTAACATCCAGTCCACTAGTTGTCCCTCCAGTGTTCCTCCCTCTGCAGATCAGCTGATTGAACCTGCTTTGCTACACACCTGCTTCTCTTCAGCCTCTCCAGCTTGTGTTTACCTGTTGCTCTGCTGCCTGGGTCACTTTTCATTTTCAATTTACCTCAACATGAGCAGATGTGTGTCTGCCTACAGATGTGTCAAGATTTGTTTTGTCCTGGTAAGTAAAGGTAACTTTGATATTTGCATTGTTTTCATTGCTTTTCTTTATTTTCATTGTATTCTTTTCTAAGTAAAGTAAAGTTGTTTTGCTCTGTTCATTTAGGATGATCATGGAGTCCCATTAAAAGGGAACCAAAGGGTCTTTTCTCCGCCTCTGTTCTCATCAATGAACAGGTAAGTGGTCATTTAACCCAGCTCTGGCCGGCGTGGCTGCAGGTGAGGGGCGACAGTGAGGACACAGTAAACAGCAGTGATGGTTTCATGCTAGTCGAGGGGTGGGGGGGTCAGTGAGGGAGGGAGGAAAAGTGAATAAAACCTGGTGTGAGACACTAACAGGCAGTGGCTGGTGCTGCAGTAAGAGGCTGAGGTTGGCTGTGGACGCCCCCAGTGGGTCTGCTCTTACCTGGCCACCTGAAAAAATGACAGGGGTGGAGGCAGGCTTGGGGCGGTAAGGGATGGTGGCACCTTTCGGTGGGGACTGAGGAGAGCAGAGGGGGGAGGGGAGAGAGTGGGGGGAAGAAGAAGAAGGGGTGAGATGTGGAGAGAGTGTTAGAACAGAGAGAGAGAGAGAGAGAGAGAGAGAGAGAGAGTTGCATAAAGTGAAACCACAGAGGGGCGGTGCCTTAGGGAAGACTTCCTGTGACATAAAGAGTGCTCTTCACTGCGTGTTCATGCTGACATTAAAAAGAAAAATGTCCAAATCGTGGTTCAGTGCACAACTAAACTTGGATTTACCTGGAACATCACTTTCAACTGGATAATGATGACTCTCTACTGCTCAGACTGTGTTTTATTTAAATTTTTAAATAGCTTTTAAAAAGTCCACGTTCTGGAGACTTACAGTCATGTGACATATCTCCTAGTATCCGTGGCTGGTGCCATCATGAAGGCCCAATGGAGAACTGGCTGTGCAGATAGTTTCAGATTAATGGTGCAGGAAAAAGAGAGACAACTGCAAAGTGTGGAGCCCTTTGATCAAAGCATGATGACTTATTATGGTCTGACATGTACCTATACTAGTTTCTGCTTTAGATGTCGTTGGAAAAATGCGTTTGCAGCATTACATGAAGGCTTTTGTAGATTCACAAATCAAGACGTCAAAACACAAACAAAAAAAATGAAATACATCAGTTATGGAATTATATTAGCAGTAGATGTCACAGAAAAAGGTATATTATTATCATAAAGCTTCTAATACAGAAGATCAAACATCTAACTGTGTTATATTTATATTTCTATCTAGTATATAGTTGCCGTTTTCATTGTTAGTGGCGGAGTCATATTGAGTTTATGCAGAAATGATGCAGCATGTAATCATGTGTTTTTTGCTCATGGAATTAATTAAATAAAGGCATTTATTTGGCTGAAATTTTAAGGATTATAACTGTAATCTAACTACTATATCTTGCATTTTAATCCCAACATACTGTATGTTCAGTGTAAATAATGCTTCCTTCATCCCCCCCCCTTCTGTACCTCCAGCATCACCACACATATCTGTTTGACACACTGGATGATGGCTTCTGGGGCTCCTGAGATCGTCACGGCTCTCTCGGTGGAGTTGGGGAGCATGTCACCTGCAACCTGGACCTGAGCTCCTGTGGACTAAAGGTGAGAGGAGCATTTATACAATCTGAATTTGTACTGGGAAATATGCATAAAGCATACGGGGTTATGCAAGATTTAAGGCTTTTATGAACGATGAATACAAGATTTGCAACATTTAAAAAGAAGTATTCTGGATGGTGCAATCCATCCAAAACTGGAGCATTGCCTCTAAAATCTGCAAATATCTCAATTCATATGGCATTCATATGGATCATTAGTATAGATTTGAGACGCTACCTCTCTCATTTCTTTGATTTTGGAGCCTCCTTTGCCGATGAGAGAGCCACACTGGCTGGCCGGGACAACGAGCCTCAGGGTCACGGGGGGTTTACTGGTGGCTGGACTGTTGCTCATGGAGTTGATTATATCCTAAAGGGAAGGAAAGAGCAGGTGTTATCAGAGGAACGTGTCCGTTACTCTATCTGGAGGGGGGGCTTTGGAGGAATCCACCTTCATGCATGTTTCCTGCATCAGTGGAGAGTCTAGAAAACTCTGGCTCGGATGTGTTTGTAGAGTCGTTTTGCTACTTTAATTTAAGCTATTATTCTGTATCCTTTTATATTTTTTTCATTTAAACCATAAGCTGTGTATAAAGGCACGAGTCGGTTATCAATGCTTCAATTTTTTTTACAGTTTGTCTACAGTTCAGTATGTGAACTTCTGGAAATTACTAGTTATTTTTTATTCCTTGCAACTGGCATGAACGCACTCATTCCTAGTTTCATGTGTAGCGTTTGGAGAACTCAGTACTGGCCCTCGTTCAGAGGGTGCTGCAAGGTGAGATCAGCACATTTCTGCCTTACATAACGGGGCCAAGCCTGCTTTGTATTCCATTTAGGGACGAGTCAGTGCAGACAATGAAGCATACTGGTGGTGGGAAGTAACTAAGTACTTGTACTCAAGTACTGCACTTGCGTACAAATCTGAGGTACTTGTACTGTACTTGAGTATTTTCTACTTTTACTTTCATGTAAAAATGCAAAACTCATGATTCCAGCTTCTCAAATGTGAGGATTTCTTTTTTCCTGTTAATTATTTGGATCATTTGAATATATTTTTTTACAATTTTGTGTTGGGACAAAACAAACATTGTGAAACTATCATTATTTTCTAAAATTGTTTAAACAAAAAAAAAAAATAGAAAATAATCAGCAGATTTCTCCATAAGGAAAATAATTAATTGCTGTCCAATACATAATAGTTAAAATGATCTTCACAACAAACCAACTAGCGCAATAAAAAGCTATTTTAGCATAAATGTATGAATAAGAATAATCTAATTATGAAGTTAATTTTCCTGATTACTTTTACCTATTTTCAATGCAGGACTTTTGCTTGCAACAGTGTTTACTTTAGTTAAAGTACAAATATCACACTGTAAAGTATCTGCATACTTCCTTCCCTGGTAGTATTGACTCAGTAGTATAATGTTGTACTTTGTAGTTTTTGGATGATGGATGTTTTACCTCCTCAAACTTGTAGGCGATCATGGCAAAGGCCTTGAAAATAGCATCTGTCGGCCCGGTGATGGTGACTATCCGCTCGGGGCAATTCCCCTCTGAGATGTTGATGCGTGCGCCGCTCTACAAGAGAAAAATACATAATTATGAGAAGAAAAACACAAAAAATGAGTCAGAAATATTTAAAGAAAAGTTCTACTTACGTCTTCACGCATTTTCTTCACGGTTTCTCCTTTCTGGAGGTAAAGAAAAGGAAACATTATGATGTGTTTCCTGCAGGTGTAATGATGCTTTACATGGTCTGCTTGTTGTGTCTGTGATAAATACCTTTCCTATGATGCTTCCAACCTCCTGCAGAAACACAAACAAACAATGTTTGGTGAATTGTTGCAACAGGGAGCTTTGAAATAATCTATTTTCTGATAATTGGAAATAAAAGCAAGAAAAAGAAAGTCACAGAATAGGTTTTTTTTTGTACCTTGCCGTGCATCAGCAGCCGGATGGTGAGGGTCACATTCAGTCCACCTTCTGATTGGACCTTAATGGGCTCCATGTTGGGATTGGATGTGAAGGAAGGGGCGTGGTCACGTGAGAGAGGAGTTCAAGGGCCAAACGTGAGTGTGATGGTGGAGTCAGCCAACCGGTCACCTGACGGAGAGGAAAGAGACGGACACACCTGCTGAGATTAGACTGGGTTTAGACGTAGAGGAACTTTTAGTTACTTCATTCTGATGGTTTAATGTTGATATTCATCCACCAGCTTGACAATAAGTAAAGTTTAAACTATAGGATGACTGGAATTAAGTTTGAGTGAGGAGTTTCTTGTTTTACAAATGGAAGAAACTGTCCAGTTTGTGCTACACATTCACCACTTAAGTACTATATCCACTTGCATAAAGAATAGGCTAGTTATGGTTATATATGTGTTTTTTTTTTGTTTTTTTTTAAAGATCTCTTAGTACTTTCTGACTTCCCTCCTCTTGTCTTTGTCGTCAGCTCAAAGCTTATTGGCTTATATTCATGTGAAGATTTAATACGTTAGAAATCAGCCTCAAACATTTTATTTCACTGTTAAAAATGACCCACTAACTTCCTGCAACAGCTGGTCACTGTAGTTTTTAAAATACATCACTCAAACAGGAAGAAAAAGGTGGATTTGTTTGGGACTACTTTCAGCGGCGGATTAGTCTGCATATGGTGCTCTAGTGCAAACAAGGCGCTTTGGATCTGTAAAATTTGGTTAACTGGGACCCAGCCTCTGATTTTATCCCCAGGGGAAAGAATACAATACTCCATGCTCCAACAATCTCTGTTACAAACATGTAAGACGACCGACTCTGTGGTACCAAATAGTTTGCAATCAAAGCCATTTAAATGTAGGTCAGCATATGTCCCTTTAGTCACGAGATGAGCCATCGAACGGTGAGCTCCATATGTATTTTTATCAAGCCCATTGCAGCTGAACCCATCTAATTCTGTCTGACAGGTGATGTAATGAGTCAAGCAAGACTGTAGCTCTGAGAGCGACCACAGGAGGGCGCTGTTGTCCTGACCCTGGATCTGTCATGCGCTGCAGTCAGGGTTGATTTTAATCTGCTGCACATTTAAAGCCACATTTGAAACTTTTTTGTGAATTAATCACTAAGAAATGTCTTTAGAGTGATCTGGCATTTATGTTGTGAGATTTCAGAGAGTTGCAGTTCACCCTGCTTTAGTTAATGGCTGTAAATAACACATTTGTAATGATTGCAGCTGAATTTGAATACATTATCCTCCTATATTAGAAGGGGAAACACATTTACAGTGTGGATAATGAGCTTAACTTCTCAAATGATAACAAATGCATGAAATAAAGAATTCATTAATGAAATATGATAAATGACACCAGGCAGATTCTGAGGGCACAGAGAGGTAATTAAACTGTTGGGAGTTAGAAATTAGGCCTGGAAATGAGAATTAAATGAATTTCTAAGAGATATTTCTTGCACCAAGTAAATAAAAATGCAGATCATCACGTAATAAAATAAAATCATATTTGTTGCAGTCTGCTAGAAGCGACTCTGTGCAAAAGGAAAGCTGCTGAAGCAGCTGACCTTGACTGAAGAGACAGATAATGTCACCATCTGCCAATCAGAGGCATTGTTGCTATGTGGAAATGGAAATCTGTCTTTTTTTTTTCTTTCCCTCCCTCCCCTCTGTGATCTCTAACTAGCTGATTAAGAAATGTGAATAATTGGAATTAGTCAGATGAAACCATTGACCGATGGTACAATCATTTCACAGATGGTGAAGAGGTAGACGTTCCAGTCCAGTTGTTGACCCCTCCGTCACATGTTGAGGCCTTAATCACCAGCACAATGAGTCTAATTTAACATCCTAACTTCTCTGAATGGTGCTCAGGTTCTGTATAAACACATCTATCTTCATAGGTTCGAGGCTCATTAGTGTGTCGGCCTGTAGAGGGAGACTGAGACAGCACTGCTGCTGCATTACAGGGCAGGAAATGCTCTTATTGTATTTAAAACAAGATCCGCAACTTGCTGAGCCAGTGAAGATTATTTCAGTATTTTAAGCTAAAGCAGAAAATACAACACAAGTATAGGAATACTGTCTTTTTTTACACAGAAGTCATGTTTTATTCTCTTGTATTAGTCTTATAACCATGCAGGAAAAGCATAAAGCTCGTAGCTTCAGTAAAATAAGTTTTACTTAAATGTAAATGCAGCTAAAACTATGACTATTCCCTTCATTATCAATTCATCATTTATCTTCTCTAATAAGAGATTCATATTTTTGTCTATTAATTAAAATGCACGGTATTTTTTCACAAGGCAAACTCAAAGTTCTTCATTTATGATTTAAAATGGAGAAAAGCAGCAGATCCTCGTTGGAGAAGCTGCAGCCGGAGAATGATTCTTGGGAAGAATGAATTGATTATCAAAAGAGTTGCTGATTAATTCTAAGTCAAGCGTTTAGTGAGTAAAGTAAGACTGAACATCCTGAGAAGTTTAGGGAAGATGTCTGCGTACTGCAAGAGTAACCGCGTTTATATAGTTTATATTTCCAGTAATTTACAGTGTCACAAAATGAAATTACTTAACATGCAAATACCTCTATTATTGTTTAAATTCACACATCTTCTGCGGTATGTGTGTATAAGTAATACAACCATAGTTTTAACACCTTGAACTCCTCTATAATTATAATTTGAGAAACATTCCTTATAGATTTGTGCAGTTTTATTTGTATTTTGGGTTCCTTGCAGCTTTATGCTTTGTTCAACTGAAAAATGAGAATTCAGACTTCTATCTGAGGTTGTGCTGAAGAAGGATGTCATGCATGTGGACTTAGAATGACAGCAACTCACACTCTTTATTTAGCACCTAACATTATCGCAAATGTTCAAGTGTAGTCTTAAATTAAACCCCCAGATGTGTTCGAAAGGCTTTTTTTTTTTTGCAAGACTATGGTTATTCCATCAACCGCTGGAAGTCCTTCCTCCTCTAATCTACGCTGCATGCGGCGCTGAGAGCGGAGGGATGTGTTGGTTGGAGGCCAGGGGAGGTTGGAGAGATAAGGATGGGGATTCTGTTGCCAGCTGTCTCTCCAATCTCCCAGAGGAGACCAGATTACATAAAAAGCCTTAATCCGGGTTTAAGACCCAAGCCAGCGGTGCAGGTCCTCTCCAGGGGCAGCAGGGGAGGGGTGGGGAGGGTGAGGCAGTGGGGGGGAGACAGAAAAAACTCCAAGATTGACGACGGGATTCAAGCTAACATTGATGATAGATCTCACAGTACTCATCCCCCTTTTTTAAGGCTGCAAATTGAGGTTTTTGGAAAGAGCAGATGACAATTTATTTTCAAATTTAATGACTGTATAACATTTTGTGCACGCTTTCTCATATTTTAGAATCACCGAGGCCCGTACAGACTTCCTTTGTCCACTCTTGCACAATAATGACCAAAAAAATATATCTTCCCCGTGAATCAAACACAGAAACTCTGCAGTAGATTTGGGTCAACGAGAGCGGGATGAACGAGGTCAGCGTTAAGAGCTGCGTTTTGAATAGTCGTGCTCCCAGACTGTATTTCGCTCATACATCCTGTAGCATAATAGAATTAGGTCAAGGCCCCGTGAATCATTTGCCCCTGTGGGCTTAAACCTTCCAGCAAATCTGTTTTTATTTTTATTTTAAGGACCAAATTTCTTGCAGCTTTTTGAAAAGCAACCAACATCCCCATTAAAACCAATATATCTAGTGAATTGTGGCCACTTGTGATCATTGCAAACTGCAGATGCGTTGGTTTGGTGATTTACCTCCCCTGTCTCTTTTGTTAATCAGACAGGAAGTTGGAGAAACACAGAGAGGGAATTTTTCATGACATCTGATGGGGAAAGTGGGTCATGCTCGGTGTTGCAGCGCTGCTAGCCTCCTCCTCTATGGCGGCTATTGAATTAATCACGCTTTACGCTCGGCTGGACAACGCACTGCACAAAATGGCTCCCCCCCATTCCCTCCCATCGCCTCCCATCTCTCCCTGCGTCTGCTCAGTGCTCGCCACAGAAAGAAAAGAAAAAAAAAAAAGACTTGTGCAATGCTCTTGAAGAACTTGAATCCAAGGTCTCTCTTTTTATCTCTTTTATGTGCTCTTAACAATGCGGAGATGCTTATTTGTGCAGAGCCACTGATGTGTAAACGATGCAAAACCACTCAGAGCAGAGTTGAGAGGAGATATTTGTCCGGTGAAAGTGCATTTTGAGGATGCTTTGGTCTGGAGGAAAGTGCTGGGATTCATGATTATTAAACACTGATGCTAGTCAAACTATATCTGTGTTTTAAAAGCATAAAAACTATCGAGGGTTATCTGCCTCTTTGTTCTGTTGGCTTTGTCAGGAAGATGCAGGCATTAATTCAGATATGGAGGCATCTCATTACTGCATGTACAACATAAACGCCCCTCATACTCTGCCCTGCACTCCAGGCCGAGAACCGCTGCTCAGCTAAGTGACCATCAACTAGCTTTTGACATGATCCACTTCAGTCTTTCGGAAAGTGTTTTAAAACGTTAAAAAAAACTGTGGAGTGTAACTCAAAATACCAAGAATAAGAGAAAAAGTTCAAGACCGTTTCTATAGATCTTAGATGCTTCTAAATAAATCTTGCATCTCAAATAAAGGTACGAAATGTAGATTAATCAATTTAAAAGCGGTTTCTCTTTGCATTTCAAGAGATGGATGATGGATGGAGTCACTGTTTCAAACTCCACCATGTGTATGAGTTGCGTATTTTATTTATTAATTCACATTTTGGGACATTTTTGTAAATATGTTTACTGCTCAGATTTGTTTGTAATTCGGACTGAAACTGCAAATATGCAATACTTTCTGCTGTTAATAATACATTTTTGTAAATCAATCAGATCATCAACAGAGTAAATTTAGACAATCATATGTCAGTAAACTTATCCAAAAAGCAACGATCAAATGAATGAATTCCTATTCCTGTGCATGTGTTAAACAGTTTTATGTAGTTGCATGACAAGACAATGGCATGCATCATCATTTTGAAATATGTTCTCACATCACCATGTTTCCATACAATCAGTTACGCTGTCAATAGAATAGCTGACAGACAGACAGAGAGAGAGAGAGAGACATCTGAAATCCTGTAAGGAAAATCATTAAATGGACGGCCGTGGTTCTAATCTGGGCCAAAGCCGCTGTCATCTGTTCGGTCCTAATCCACATATCTACAGATATGTCATTAGGATGTTTTGATATAAAACCCTCCATGACTACATCAGAGCCTGAGCTGAAGCATGCAGAGCTTTCACAAAATGAATCTGCAGCAATATTTTGCATATTGAACAAAACATTTAACATTAGAGTCTTGTCTTTTTTCGGTTTAATAAATAAACAATGTTTTATAAGGGGAAAATTAAAAAGCAGCATTTAAAAATTGGTTTTGTGCATCTTTGTCTCTTCAATTTCAAAATGTGACGCACAGCATTTTAATGCAACGTATCGGGGAGGTTTTCTTAAAGTAAAATCACTAAATTTGGTATTTTAATTCTTTAATTCTTTATGGTCAAAGTTCTCGTTTGTGACGTTTTGCATTTGAAAGAAGGGATTCAGTTGGTCCTGATGCTCAGCAGACCCGCCCTTAAAAACAGAATCCCGACTTTTTAAGGATTTGTTCTTGTACTGTGTATAAACGGCTGCAATCATTTAAAGCAAAGTTATTTTGAAATATTAAGATTGACTTTTTATAAGTACCCTTTTCTTCTGGAGGTCAAGTTTGGAAAAGGATGATAACAGAGAGAGTTTTGCTTAAATGCAGGTTATTCTCAAGGTAAACTTTGCACAAATAACCTCCTCTTAAAGATGTTCCACTTCTGCCTCTCTGAAGGTTTTCTTTTTATTTGCATTTCCAGTGTTTGTTAGAGAGCTTTTAAAAATCTTCATTGTGGTTTTTATCTTCTGCATGTTGTCGAATGCTCACAAATGTTAAGTATATTTTACAGCGTTATCATATTTGAAAGCCTCATGCAGGTATTGCTGTTATTACTTTTAGCATTTCTCAATGAAAGAGTAACGGACCAGAACACGTGAAGCAATGCACTCAGTCAGGAAGTTAAACAGCTGGAGTGAAATAAAACTTGTAATGAAGCCAATATGTTCGACCCACGAGCGGGGAGATCTCCGCACGTACATGTTTGTGCTCCAATTAAGGGTGAACAAAAGGAAAATTAGCGTGCATGTAGGGCAGCAGAGGAGGGGGGGGCACAGAGGGTGACCTCGTTGATCCATATGTTTTCACGAGATCCGTTCAAAGCATCTCATTTCTGCATGAAGGGACTTCTCACTTTCAGGTCTCTTTCAACTCATTTTGGAGAGCTCAAACCTCTTAGAGACAAAGTTTGTGTCAGGAGAAGCAACAGGGATGAGGAGGAAAGAGGATGATAAATAATAATGATGGTCACTCCTGTCAGAAATGGTATCTGTGGGCAGATTGAGGAGTGGAGTTCCAGTGAGTCCTGAGGATCTGGCCCTCAGTTTACTGGTATATGAGCAGCTCTTGTCTCGTCTGGCGCAGGCTTTTGTTGTATGTGTTGCGCTGCGGAGTGGGTGGGGGGGCGTCTACCCCATCGGCCTTCCTATACGCCACTATGACAGTGCTCTCAAGAGCTGTCAGCCCACATCAGCAGCCCAGCATCCTGATAGCTCAGCCTAAATCACAATCAAAACTGTGGCCACCACAACCAGTCAAATCAGAGAATGCAAAGACGCTGGAGCCAACTATCACCAAGTAGCTTTAAAAGTACCTCACAGGGTACTCCGTGTGTGCTGGAAGGAGTCCAAGTGTAGGGGCTGGGGGGATTCAAATGAGTCGGCGTTGGCGGCGGCGTAGCGTAAAGGGCTTTACGATGCAGGCGCACCATGTTGTGTGCTGTGAACGTGGCGCGAAGAGCTGAGCGTTAAGTCGGCCATTTTAGATTTGCCGCAATTTGTAACGTGAGATCACTGCTTGTCACAAAGTCATGGCTTCCATACGCCAAGCCTTCGCCGAGCAGTCATGCAGAACGGGTCCAGAGCACGTCCCTGTTTTCTGTGGTTGTCATTCCTACCAAACCCCTTTCAGTCATTGCTCTATTTTAGTATCGTCACCTACAGAAGGAACGCAGATTTGTGAGCAATGCTTTTTGCCCAAACAAAGGAGTTATTCATCGGTGTATTTCAAGTTGAACGCGGCATTTGAGGTAATGATAAATGACGTTTTTGGTCAATGACTAGCCCAGAATAAGGCCAGCAGCCGCGCTAATATCGGAGTGATGATAATTGGAATAACGATCTTGGGGGAGGGGGACTGATGTATCAATTCCACGTACCATCACGTTATCAATCCTTTTGTAGAAGAAGGTCCTTCCAGCTTCATAGTAACAGCAGATCTTCCAGTTATCATTCCTTTTTGTTTTATGTTTCATTCAGGGCTAATTCCTCAACAATAAAATCGCTCATGCTTGAATCAAACTCGAACAATGATGATCAAGAGAAACCCGAAAAGCTAAATCGACTGACCGTAAAATTGACTATTCTCTGGGGAAAACCAAAATATTTCTATTAATATAGATCTATATAATATAATATTAATATTACTTAAGATGACTTCGGGAAAAATGTTTACTTGATCTACTTCAAATAACCAGATTAGATAACGAGTCAATAAATCATACCGTGTCACAGCTCATTATGCAGA
This sequence comes from Anoplopoma fimbria, assembly GCF_027596085.1. NCBI lineage: Eukaryota > Metazoa > Chordata > Actinopteri > Perciformes > Anoplopomatidae > Anoplopoma > Anoplopoma fimbria. Next base: position 2,942,732 of record NC_072470.1, read on the forward strand.
TAATGATTGTTCTTGACTGTGGGTAAGTTACCAAGTTAATGAATTATTGAACGGCATTACCCGGCCCAGCATGGAACAGTATTTCATGCAAGTTTTCAACAGTTTGATGTTCGTAGAAGTCCAACAATGTGTTATAAAAAAAAGAAAAAATAATAATAATACATTTAAATACTAGCATTCCATGAAAGAAAATGCACACCATGACTTAAGATTTACCAACTTGCTTCTTCATAAGAGCCACAAAAAGAGAGTTTACCTTTATGTAGCGCAGGATACAGTAGACGACCACTTTCGGCGTTGCAAGATTAAAAATCGCAAAGAGAAAATGATTTTTTTTCCCCTCTTCCTTTCGCTCAGCCCAGGACAAACCGTGCCACCCTATTGGTCCGTACCACGGGGTCACATGAGCGACCAGAGGAACACGTGACCGCTCTCGAAATTAAATGATGAAATAAAAACCGACTGGCATCCTCTCAATGAGCACAGTTTTTGTTGCTGCGGTGCGATACTCTGTTTGCCGTACTGTTTGGTGTTGAGTGTAAATAGGCCGTATGATGTGGCGTAATCTGGGTGACCGTCACCCACAACCCTGACCACCCCCCCTTTCCACGGATGCAACAAAAGGGGGGCTTGCCCAGTGAGGCACACTGGCATCGTGGGGGCACGTCTGGGGATGAGGTGGTCTGAATCAGTGTAGCCTGCGGGGTCGCTCGTCTTACCCCTGAAATCCACCATCGTCCTTGTCATCGTTGATAACAATCGACACAAAACTAACCCGGCTACATCTTCAAATAATCCTAGATTCTGAACACGCTGACGTAATGTGCAGTCTCATTCAGGACAGTTGAGGAACTTTTTTGATGAAGCCAAACCCCTCAAAGAAGCAGAGGTCAAACCAAACACACGCACACAAACATTTATACATGCACAAAACCCCAACAGTGCACAAACACTACACCATTGCATGCATATCCTCCCTGCTCCTCTGCTTTTTAATCTGCTGCTATCTGCGAGTGTGTGTGTGCAGAATTACAGAGTTTTGGAGGCATCCCATCCAGATTTTTCCAATCCAGCTCAAATCCAGCCCTCATGTCAGATGGACAGTTGTGTGCAGAGCTTAATCTGACATTATTAGGGTTGGACGGCAGTTTAAACGGAAGCTGCCAGTGAAAGCAAACAGTGGGGTTATGGTGTCTGGATTAGGGGCAACGCAGACAATGAAGAACGTGTTTCAGCTCATTGTTGATTGTTTTCATCTTGCACAGATGCTCTCCGTGCACAATCCAGTCTTAGTCCTGTGTCTAACAAAATGAAGGCTCTGTAATGAGGCAGCCAATATGCACGTGCTCTTAATTTGTTGTACCTATACAACACAGAATGGTAACCATGCCTCTTCCTACCCATCCGACTGTAAAATGGCCCATGGGATAAACCACAAATAGAGCATTAAATTTGCTCCACATTAAATCATAAGAGGCAGAGGAAGAGTGTGGTAAAATAGAGCGCCACGTCAGAGGATATCTGCTTTGTATTCGTACGACAGTGTTGGCTCACCTTCAAAACCCAAAAGCAAGACTGGTGGCAGCACTGGGAAAAAAAATCTAGTTTACATAACATCTTGTATAATTGAGTGAAGTCTAATCCTTATTAGTCCTAAATTCACTGTCCTCAGCCTTTGAGAAATGACTCATAAACTGTGAAAAAGTTTTTTATGGAGCATTATTAATGGCTTAGAGGGCCATAATAAATGAAAATGTCTAAATGAAAAATGAAAATCATAAATAATTCTCCACTGAATTAATCAACAGTATTTGTGATCCAAAGATCTCTATATCAGGATTAAACCTAAAAATATAAATATCTTGTTTGATGGAGCATTCTCATCAGGCTCTTTTTAACAAAGCAGTTCTTCAGGTCAAAGGTCAAACGGCTTACCGGTTAAGATGTGGGGAAGCTCCTTATCAGGAGAGAGGAGGTGCAGTCAGGGAGTTAAGGACCAAGATGGCAGATTGTGGGCACACTAAAGGCTGGGGCAGCTCCCAGGGACCTATAAATTGACTAACCCCCCCCCACACACACACACACACACGCCCATGGCCTCCAGCAAGGTGATGAACTGGTCCAGCGTGGCTATGAGGACACGCTCTGGTAAGGGTGGGCCCTTACCAGAGCGTGTCCTCATAGCCACCCATGTGTCCTATCAGGGTGCCAGGGTCCTAATGGAGGCAGAAGGGCGTGAAGGAGAGAGCGAGGTGGATCACAGTGACAAGTCAATCCAACTGATTGTTGGATGCAGGAGAGTTGACCCCATTAGTACCCATGTAGCGTGAAAACAGTGTGAAAAATGTATGCAATTCTGAAACATATTTGGAGGTGAATTTGATCTACAAAAAGTCTAGGTCAAGTAAAATTAGAACATTTACCAATTGGTGATTTTACAGTAACAAATTGTTTGGTATATAAAAAAAGAGAGTTATGTAAAACAACGTGTGTTAAAGCGTGAGAGTGACTGGTCATATTGGCTTTGAGCTATTTCTGCCAGACTTTTCTCTGCAATCAATTTTGATTTCCATTATTGACCAACAGCATGTAACCAATGACGGTCAGAGAACTGGACCAAAGCCAGACAAATGAGGTTGGGTCTCAGTCCAAAAACAATTCATATTAATTGCTTTTAAAGGGTTTCAGATCTTTTACATTTTTTTCTGATATCCTGGTAACCATTTTATCTTCATCAATCACATGACTAATCAACTCGCAGTTTTGAAAATGTGGATCCTTGCCTGTAAAACTATTGTCTTGAAATCTACTTTAATATTTGAGAACATATTTTGGTTATATTTATGACGAATACTTTAAAACTCCTATCCTAAATAAATCCTTTGAACCCCTGATCCTTTTGGCACAAGCTTCTTCCGTTATCAAGCCAAAGCTACTCATCATTCCATATTCAACAGATAAGTGATTAAATAAATGATTATAAAGAGCAGACAAGATAAGACCGCTTCCAAGTTTAAGTTTTGTTGAAAATGTCAGAAAGTTAAATCTGTCTCCTTGTTCCTGCAGCCTGGCTGCTGGATTCTGTTAAATGATGGTATTTATTAAAAGCTGCTTTTCTACATCGGCCCTCTCAACTAAGTACAAGACTAGACAGAAGCCAAAAATAAATATGAACAATGTCGGGGGTCATCACTCTAAGGTTATTAAAATTCATACTCTGTGCACACCTTGAATGCATGTTAAGAATGTCATGACGATCTCTGCAATACTGCAGTTGTTGCTTTGAGATATTGCATTCTGGATTTTGGTGATGGGCCATGTTGCATCATAGCTAAAAAGACCTTTAAGGTACACTTTTAGATCTTTGTTGGTATGTTTTAGGACTTTGAAAAAAACACAAACTAACTTTAAGTGCATGACATCTGCTACATTAAACTACATAGATGTGAAAGATTTTTCAAACCGATCAAAATGAAAAAAATGCCACCAGGCCCTGCATTAAAGAGTATTCAGATAAGTATTGTAAAGAATGAATGTATACGGCAATAAACAGAGAAAGAAGCTATACTTAAACATAAATAAATGTATTCTAAAAGGAAATATAGAAGCCCTTTTGAACCCTTTCCATTTAATAACCTAACAATCTTCTTTTGATGTTCAGTGTTTATCCCCGACAGCCATAACTGCAGCACTCTTGTGTCCTGGGAACAATAAACCTCCCGTAAGCGTTCAGCACGCTCTAAAAAGCCCTCGCCCTTAACTCTGAAGCTGCTCCACACAAAGCAAAACTCCACGTTCCTAATGGAAAACATCGCCTGACCCTCTCCGCCGATGTGGTCAATGCAGCCAGTAATGGGTCCACACTGCCTCCTGGCAAAAACCCATGATGAATAGACTTCTGTTTGGTGAGGAACTTTTGACTGAGTCTGACTCCTCCGGGCTCAAACACTGTGTTCCTGCTTTGTTGGTGTACAAAGAAAGAAGATGTGGTACCATGCAGATGCAGGATGCAACATTTATTTATGAGGAAGTTTAGTTTTTGCAGGGCCACCAAAGCAAACACATCAAACACAAGAGACGACGTATTAAACATTGATGAGCATGTAGGGAAGCTGTCCGTCCCGTATCAATCCAACAAGCTGTTTTCTGAAGGAGGGTCAATTAAATATTAACCTTGATTTTCTGTAGAGATTTTGAAGATGATGTTGGAGAAAACATTTTGAAAACTTATGAGTAGTTCGACCTTTTGTACCACTATACACTAGACTTTTATTTACCGTCATGCTGCAAATCACTTTGTCTATTTTTCAGCCTCTTCCTGCTCATAACTACCATTGATTCAATAACCTCTCTTAAAACAAGGAAAGCCAAAGACAGATTAAGATCAGAGTGGAGAAAAATAGGAACTTATAACTTACTCATGCAGGTACTTTAAATAACATTTACAAAAGGATGAAAGAAGGAAAACAAAATTACGACTTCAACATTTTAAAAGAAATCTTGCAACTTACCTTGTTTTTTAAAAAATGTAGAAGATGATCCTTATATATTTTGTTTTCAATATTTTAAGTCACCCATTGGTGGAGTGTGTTATTGTACCAGGCTGTAAACAGTTGGACATTTAAACATAGCGGTTTAGGCCTGCTTATCCAAAGAATGTATTTTGTTTTATCTTCTGCCTTTGAAACCTCCATTATGCAGTATTTCATATATCAACCTTGAATGAAATGACTGTGCATTGTCCCTTGTAGTCCCAAACTCATTGATAAATAACCCGACAATATCAGCAGCTTTTATAAATTTGGTCCTCTTGGTTCTTCCTTTTCTAATGGAACAATAGCAGTTGACTTGCTCATCTTCAATAACACAACAGGCTTTGTGGATTCATGTTGTTGCTTCCATATTCAGTATGTTTTGTTCCCACATAGATGCACAGAGGTGTGTTAAAAGTAACCTAACATTTCTCAGGGTGTCTGCTTCAATCCCAGGATTACAGGACAGAACATTGCTGTTGAATCATAACAAAGTCTGTACGACTGAATCTATTTTAATCAACACAATGCATCGACACGTGTGCTCCTCTGGAACAATCCCGATAGGATTTAGACCCGACCATCAGATGAGATCTGACATGTTAAGACGCCGGGCACATACAGCTGTGAAATCAGATGAGGATGACGAGCAGGGCAGCCATGTGCTGAACTATGGTGATATGAGCCAGGGGGATTATGGGTATGCTAACTGCAGGGCAGGCGGTGCAAGAAAACACATCTGGGATGGAGGTGATTTACAAACAAAGAGGTCTGATGAGGAATAAATCGATGGACAGATGGATGAATAAATAAAAGAGAACACACATAAACTCATGGATGACTGGTGCGTTGCAGCGGCAGAGCAAACCGTTTTCTTAACTCGTTCAAAGAGCGCAGTGATAGAAATCGGACCTGACCATGCCAGAGGCCGGAGACGAGACACACTCCCACACACACGGAGCAGCACTGAACCTCAGAAGGACAGTTTCTGACGCTAGCAAAGTTAGAGGGCCCCGTAACACACAAACACTGAAGACGACCTCAGGGGCCTCAAGAAAGAGGAGTCCACTGACACAGCCACACTGTATTTATTAAATATTAAATGTGCAGATAGATTGTTTTTGCATGCAGTAGACATACAGTTTATCAGGCATAAATTATTAAATTATAGAAACTGATTATAGTTCACTAGTGTCTGACCAGGGAACCTGAATGGGGAAAATGCTGTGCAGAAAATTAAGGATTATTGGCATTTATTTGGGAATAATGATTCATTAATTTTAATTGTTTGGCCTGTAAAACATCACAACAGTACCAAAATCTTCAGTTTATTTAGAATTAAACTGCAGAAATGTATTTATTTTTAAATTATTGAAACAATTACTCAACTATCATAATAGTTGCAGGTTATTTGTTTTGTTCGATTTATCATTTCAGCCCCAGGATTAATTATTTAATGAAGGATAATAATAATAATAATGATAATAATGATATGTAACTTATTCAGGAGATTTTGCTGTTTAAACTCAATGGAACAATATTAATAATGATATAAATGGTTAAATGAGTGCATGAATTGATTACAATGACTAACTTATATATAAATGGAAACTGTCAGCATGTCTCCAATATTAAATATGTCTCTATCATCAGGACCATAGATTTCATGATCAGGATTCATTTTAAATTATTATTTGTGGACTCTTTCTTTTTTTTTTTAAATCAGTTATCACATTCTGCTGTGAAACTGTTTTCTTTATCTACCAACAGTTTTTGGGGCCGTCTCTGAGCAGAAGCATTAATCACGAACTGGAAGGAGTTTAAATCGTCTTGGTTTGCGATGAAGAGATGGTGTGAGGACTTTCTTGATCTGTTAATCGTGCAAAGCTCAGCTGGTTTTCTCAAACACTTTGATGAGAGTCTGATGCAGCCACAGTAAGCTCCGCCTTCCTCCTGATCTCCTAGTTTCTCTCATTGCTGTGTCATTTGTCATATTTTGTCATTAAATCTTACTAGGAAACACTTTAGATATTGTATCCCAAAAATACAACAGCAACAAAAATGGGCCCCATCAGTTATAGTAGCTGAAAATACAACAGAATATAATAAAGAAGCTCAAATGGTCTCAGGTTTATAATTCAGTGTTGAAGTCGACAGTTTTTTGGCTGCAGCTCCTGCGGGGGGAAAATACTCCTTTCTGTCAAGATGACAGATTAAGAGCTATGATACATCTTGTCTCTGTCCTTGTTGCTAAGCACTCGTTGTCATGGGATGCTAGCGATCACCTGTCAATCAAACGGTTTGAGTGTGACTGTAAGTACTTTAGGATTTTATGGAGTTTTTTTTAAAGCAGCACTGAAACCCATTGTGCTTAATGACTATATAGAGCATGTATATACAGTGAATACTCTCTTTTTTTATACATACTGTATCTCATACACACACACACACACACACACACACACACACACACACACACACACACACACACACACACACACACACACACACACACACACACACACACACACACACACACACACACACACGCTGCCTCCTAGCTGAAGCTGCCAGTGTGGCAGAACCAGTTGCTTTGACAAAGGACACAAGTTCCCCTGGGTGTCAGTGGGACTGAAGCCTTGATGCCCTGAATGTACTGGAAGTGTCACCGTTGACTCATGTTTGAGTGTCTGCATCGGGTTTGCAAAGGGCCTGTGTGGCCTTCTTATTCTATACTTGTGTGGACCGAATGTGCTCATTATTCAGGGATCTCCTATATATATATATAGTCCAATGTGATTTAGTCACATGTTAAAGCAGATTTAAGGATTTATTTTACCCAAATCCCAGATTGATATTTGTGAATATTCTGATAGATGAAGTAGCTCAATGAAGCTCAGAGTTTTGCTAAATGTGGTAACTCACTTTGCATTTCTGTTTTTTTAGTTTTTCACCACTAACGGCTCCTTTCCTGTATAGGTGCAATACATCTATTCATTCTCTATTTACTACAAATTAAAATCAAATAAGGCTGAGGTCTGTATGAAACTATAATTACGTGCATTAATAAAAAGCTGAAACATAACCCTCATTTGTTTTTATGTGCGGACATGACGGTCTGGTCAGTTTTCTCTTCTCTTTGTCAGGCGTCAAACTACCAACCTTATTGTGTAAAAGCCTGGTGGCGTCCTGCAGCACGGACGTGGTCACAGACCTTCCTCGTGGCTGCAGCACCATATGTGGAGCTGCTCACTTAGCCTACGCGTGGCTGGCTTTCATAATTAGCAAAGGAATTTAAAAAATAAATAAATCTATAATTGGGCCTTGTGATTTCAAGCATTCATCTTCAGATCCGGCGGTTGTCACGGACACGTTAACGTGTGAAATACAAGAAAAGAAAAGAAAAGAAGACTCTGAAGTCATGTGGGGCTAGTGTTTGAATTAAAGCGTCATAAATGAACAGTCCAACATCAGCAGGGAGCGTTTGTGGTTTTGAAATTCTCGCCGTCATCATCATGTTTTTTGTAATTTGCATTCACATCTCTGAGGGAGACTGAAAGGAAGCGTAACCCACTCAGCTGTGGATGATTGGAATGAAGCCTGCAGCTCTGTGCTTTTTATAACATTTATTTGTTTTTTAAAAGTAGTGTTAAAGCATAGCTCGTAAAGTTTAAGTAAATATGGTTTTGGTGGATGTTTTAAGCACAAATGTGCACGCTCAAACCTCATGTTGATATACTGTTTTAGTTTGAGAGCTAGTAGCGCGTTTGGTGTTCATGCTTCTCTGAGGATGAACCCTGACTTTTCCTTTTTTAACCACTCTGAGGTTAACATTCGTATCTTTGAGTGAAATTTCACGACAAATATGCAATTTCTTGCCACGATATTTGGTGCAGATGTTCATGTTTTGATGCAAAGCTCTAATGTCCAGTTTCCCCTCATCATTGAATGCATCTTGTGTTGTGAGGGGGTGGACGCTGTTTTAAGAAGCTGCTGATGCATATAAAAGAGAAAAATTCAACTAAGATGTAGTGATGTGTTCACTGTTACTAGACTTAAGGCCCATATTAGTTAATAATTTGTATTTAAAAAATGTAACTATTAAATGAATGGTAAACCCTGGTCATAAGAATATAGATGGTCCTTTCATTTAGTCTCCTCTTGAGTGCGTTTTGTAATCACTGTTAAATATTTTGACTCCAGCTGCTGCCGTTAACACCACTGACACGTCACAATCCCTGAATGTTGATTGCTGGTGTTTTACAGCCGACGGCAGACGAATCCTACTGTACATCTGCACAGTGATGTGGTTTGGCCTCGTTTCTCTGAGCCTCTACTGGATGTGCGTGTGTGTTTGTGTGTTTGTGTGTGTGTGTGTGTGTGCTCTGCTGGAGGAAGATAAGATCTGAAGTTGGTTGGTTTAATATCTCGGTGTTGCCAAAGGACGGATAATGTTCTGAAGGCTGCTGGCTCCCCTTGGTGGAGAGAGTCGGTACACATCAGGAGTGAACATCTGTAATCTGGTTGTCCTCATTAGGACGTGGAGACACGTAATCTGGTGTCACATATACAGATAATAAAACATGTTAATGGTCAATTAAAGACAGTAGAATCATTTATTATCTTAGCAATTATCAGAAAACTCCATCATCTAAAAAGAATAAACTCAGCATAAATCACAAAAACCTTCAGAAATTGTGTGATAATCAGGAAACAAATTGATTATATTGGCATCTAGATTGATTTTTGAGCCTAACTAAAAATAAACTCAAGAAAAATGAAAGAAAAATGTCCTGTCATAAGTTCTCCTTTATTGTTCTATTCAGAGCAGAGGTAAACTTTTATCTTTTGACTTGAGGGCTTTTTTCTTTCTGAGCATCACTCCGGAAAAAAACACATTAGCATATCAAAATAAACAAGAAGAAAGTAAAACTCTTTTGCCAACACGTCCTCCTGGGAGCAGAGACAGGAAGCAGGAAAGTTTAACTTCAACAACAACAACAACAACGACATCTGCAATAAACTGTGATGGTTTTTGATTTTAAATTAATAAAATTAAACAGTCACACAGCAAAACAGAGATGCATTTAATCACAATTAACTATGGAGTGTAAATAATCAGAATTAAGTTTATTTTCAATCATTGAAATGGACGATAACCTTTTTTTCACTTTTCCTATCAAAACAACAAGCAATGAAGCTAAAAGTATAAATAATTTAGTATTATTACAAATTATTGTGGACTATTTCCTTATCATTATTTTACTCTGACTTTCATTTCAGATGTGTTTTTTAAAAACAATTGCACCATCTGGCCAACATATAAACAGCTGTAAACAAAGTGCAATGGAATAGAATGGGCCAACAAAAGCATAAAATAAAAGTTGAGAAGTCATCTTAAAGATTTCACTGATTCTGCAGTTTGTATGTTGTGCAGCAATGACTTTTGGGGTAAAATAATCATCTTAAAAGGACATTAAATAAAGCTATTAAGGTCTCTGTATCTGTTGTGCAGTTTACCGGCCAGCTTGAAAACTTTTTTTTTTCTTAACTTCACTGCTTTTATTGATGCTTCCTTCCTTCTCTCTTCCTTGTGGAGCTCAAACATCCTTTACACCTGCAGATGATTCAGCTTTTTCTGGGGGACCCGAGGCATTCCCAGACCAGATGGGAGATTTAAACCCTCCAGCATGTTCTTCATCCTCCCTCAAAATAACCGCCACAGGGAGGCGTCCTGCAGTCCTGGTGTGTATAGATAATTTATTCTATCTCTTATTTATCTGTGACACCACTGACTTCAAAACAAAGCTTTAAAGTTTCTCCACTCTCCTTTGTCTTATGTTTATATTTTTGACTGTTAGTAGATTTAGAAGTGACAGACAGAAATAGTGATGTCAAAGTGATCTAAAGTGACACATTAAATATACTTTGTGTCAATATTGCATAAAAACTGTTGATCAGGTTTTAAGTGTACAGTGTTTGGTGAACATTCTGGATAAGTTACACAATGATGTCAGCACCTCAATCAAACTCAGAATGCATAAAGAGCATTTTGATTATAGATTTCTTTTGTGTGTTCTGTTGATGCGACACAGTAGAAGAGAAGCTGCTCACAGCTGCAAACAATCACAGCGAATTATGGTGCTGGTGAGACAGCTGGAGGACGGTTATGGAAAACAAAATATTCATTTTTTTGTGTTGAATGTTTGATTGACAATAACGTTGTGAAGTTGCAGCATCAAATCCTGCTTCATGCTCTCGTTATGCTAAATTGTAAATTGTGTTGATTTCTTAACAAAAACTGCACACAGATATTATAAAGTATGCACTGTGATAGAATGAAACTACATTTACTGAAGTACTGTACTGAATTACAAAGTGTAGGTACTTTACGGAGTATTTCCATTCTATGCTGCTTTATACTTCTACATCTCAGAGGTGAATATTGTACTTTTTACTCTTACAGCGTTATCATGTTTTATACATTAAATCTTTGAATGAAAAGAAGCTATCGCACATAATATAATATTATAATATCATGTGCGATAGTAAAACACTCACAAGGGTAATCTTTCCTCATTATGAGTACTTAATTCTGATTATCATTTTCAATGCAGGACTCTTACTTTTAAGAGAACAGACATCCGACCTTCATTTGACAAGAATGAATAATCTGCTGTGAATCATTCTAGATACGAGTCACGGTTTAAAGTGCCCTTTAAACACAGAAATCTGGCTCTCTAGTTCACCTCCTTTAAAGGTTGTCAAGTCATTTCGGTGCCATTTGATCCCAGAAAATCAGGAGCAAAAACACTGCCCTTGATGGGGAATCAATGTGTAACGTGAGAAATGTCAAACTGTATGACTTTGCAGTAGAATAACTCAGAGGCTAAATGGAAAAAAAGGTTTAACCTGAAGATTAACGATGCATGAAGCTTTTAAACAAGGACTTTATTAAACAGGTATTTTATTTTGACATCATATCTGGGACAATGCCAGTTGACACCATAGAAAAGGTTTTGCAGAAGGTCCTTTGTTTAGAGAGTCGATTTAACAAGCAAGGTCCTTATACTCCATCCTCTATAAAGACATGATGGCCACAAGTCAATATCATGAGAATATAACGAGCAGAAAATAGCCCTGCCTCGTAATGTCACTGTGGGGAATTCATTCAGTTTGTTTCACTGCTGCTTGTTTACGGTTTTATTCCTCTAATGCTTCATGCTACATAGAGCTGTTATAGTGGCAATCAATAAAGAGTTTACACTCTCCTAAATTGTGTATTTTATGTGTATTGTGGGTGGTGGTTCGCTGTCTGGAGGTCAGGAGCCCTTCAGGAGGTCACAAGATACATTTATAATGATCTTTTATGTACATTTTGAGGGTTTATTATTAGAAAAAGTGCCGTCTATAGCCCAGTGGTTCTCTCTCTAGGGGTCAGGCTCTTTTTTAAAGGCTCACAAGATAAATCTAATCTGATGAGCTATGTGTTGATTAAAGTTAATTTATTTGAGAAGATACTAGATTCTTTATGCTCGCCACATAACAGAGCTGCTGGTAAGTGTTTGGTACAGCACGGTGGCTCAGCTCCTCTCCAAAGACAGACAGAAGAAATAACAAGAGACACCATAAGTCTCTGGTGGTTTCTTAACTGAGTCAAGGTCACAGCCAATTATGCTGGAGGATTTTGTGACAATCCGCTCCATGGTTTCCTCTTGGTGTGACTGTCTGAGCTCTCAGACACCAGACCAGAGATCTGTGATAGTGATGTCGCCTGCGTACTTGGATATTTTGACAGAGCTGTGGTGAGATGTCAGCTCGCTGGTGTAAAAGGACACACAGCCTCGTGGTGCATCGGTCAGATAATAATTAAAAAAATAATATTTCCATCTGAAATGTCGTGCGTACAGGTATTTCAAACGTGTACTTGCAGTATTTGCGTTAATGCACCACTGATGTATTATTTTGATCCAATACAGTATGTCAAATGTAATCTGATTACATAATCAACAGTTGCCACCTAAATAACATGCAGGTAATTCAGGGTGATGAAATGCGCACTGCCATCCTCTCCATCCTCCTCCTCCTCCTCCTCAGTGTAGTGACAGGATTGTGTCTCTCTCTCTCTCTCTCTGTGTGTGTGTGTGTGTGTGTGTGTGTGTGTGTGTGTGTGTGTGTGTGTGTGTGTGTGTGTGTGTGTGTGTGTGTGTGTGTGTGTGTGTGTGTGTGTGTGTGTGTGTGTGTGTGTGTGTGTGTGTGTGTGTGTGTGTGTGTGTGTGTGTGTGGATGACTGGAGGAGTTGCCACCGGAGCTCCTGCAGACAGACATTTTCTGCTCCTCCAGTCTTCCCATAATCTGTCAGATTAAACCGGAGCACCTCTGCACATCTCTCTCTATTCATTTCACTCCTCAAACGAAGAGGATTTCTTTTTCTTCTGTCTTCAATTGAAAAGCCAGCCGAGCAGCCGGAGCGCTGTCCGCGGTGCTGAAACCCGCACGACCTCCACCTGCTGCGGAGAAAGGCGGCTTTATGCGCCTCCAGCTTGTATTTTACGCAAAACCCGAGCCAGATGCAGAGGAAGCCTGGGACTACCTGTTAGCTCTCTGATGCTCATCATCTCCATGCATCACATCTGACTTGCATACCTGCAGCTCTACTTTGTGCAAGTTGTGACTAAAAACCGACGCAGGAGAGAGAAGAGGAGCAGGTGCTGAGGATGAAGATGGTGTGGGAACAGTGGTGACCCTGTGGGGGAAACTTCCAGTGAAACCAAGGAGAGAGAGGAGAGGAGAGGAGGGAAGAGGAGAGGAGGTGCTGCTTGTGCATGAGGACAGGGAAGGTTATGACCGCGTCTCTCCAGCTGGACGTCGGGCTGCTGCTGCTGCTGACCTGCTGGCAGACACCAGGGATGGTCGGAGCCAGTGAGTCTCTGTTCACTCTTTTAATATTCACAACTTCTCATGTCCAGGTGCAAACATCTGGCTGGGTTCAGATACTGAGGGGTGAGACAAAATGTTCAAATGTGCTCACATGCAGAAATACAATATTTACATCATCAAACTAGTAAAACAGAAAATGATCAACACATTTGCTGCATGCATCATGGATCTGTTTTTGTCTCTCCACCCATCTCTCTCATAAAAGTGTAATGATCATTTCTATGCAATATAGACAGTAAGAACAATTTCAACAATCATAAATATGCTTTAATAGAAGCAGGGATTTCTGCAGGTCATCATTCATGTTCCTTATTCTTATGTTTACTATTAACAAAAAAATGGACATTTAAAAGAAATGGAAAATATAAGGAGAGTAATCCCAATCTTCAGAGTTCACAGACCAAGCTGATTGATCTTTTTCTTAATGTATAGACATTTTGTTTTCCTGGTTTTCCTCCTGCATTTGCATGCTGTTTCCATGATTTTGAAAAACATTTCATCATTAATAAGCTTACACATGAACACAAAGAACTGTTGATACTGTGTTTTGAACAAATTAATTAATGCGTCTGCTGTGCAGCCAGACATGGCATAAACCCAGATCACTTTATTTAAAATTCTAGCAGGGATCCCAACGTTTCTAAAGATAGCAAATTTCTCAGGCTAAATTTAGGAGAAATCTGTATAAAATCATAGAAAACACAGCCATGAAAGACGTATTTCACTCAGTAAACATCACATAGCTTCAATGTAGAGTTAGAATAAGCTGGCGTACGATCATTTTAATGTATTAAAAGCTACTTAAGGGCTGGATGCACAGCTCGACATGAACGTGTTTCTGCTTCTTCTTCATGTGTTTGTGTGAGAGATCTGGTTTGCTGTACTGTTTTTATGCCGTGTATATATATCAACAAGACCGACAGCTGTTGTAAAACTGTCAAAACCTTAATTGAGTGTCTATCAGGAGATTAGCTCTCTGGCCTGCTTAATTAGCAGGAATGCACTTCCATCAGATTCCTCTTCTCTTTATCTTTACACAAGGTTTTATGAAAAGCGGCCTTTGGCAAACGAAACCAAATCACGTGCTTCTCTTTGACTGATGACTGAGGCGTCTGATCTGTGTTTACTAGGCTCTGTATTGATTCAGCCGATGAAGCGTGTCTTCATATTTCCCCCCCGGCCTTCACCTTCTCCTCCCCTGTCATAAACATCTCATGTTAACGCAGCAGCCGCCTGCTGAGGATTTTCATTCAGGAAAAACAGCTGGAGGGGGAAAGGTTTTTCTTGTTTGGTGCATAAATCTGTAGAAAATGTTATGAACACGATATTTAAGCATGCAATTATTTCTATTTTAAAAGATCTTTATTGACTTGTAAACATGGTCTTTTCAACTATAACTTGGGGGTCATATTCAGGGTTTGACAACTTGTGCTTTTCAGTTGCACTTGAATATGTGTAGAATATTTATCTTAGAGAGTCTTGAATCATTGTTGACTCTGTAAATAGCAGCGGACATTGAGGTCCATTCGGTTTGAGTTTGCCCAGTTGTTATTGGTGTTTAGATGTATTAAAAACTCAAGAAAGAACTTTAAGTTTCACCTTTTTGGCTAACATGGATGAGAAGTACTTACACAATTACAATTCTGTGATATTTGCAGAATAGTTTCATGAGTTTTTCTATGTTACATCTCACTGCTCTCAGAACATAGCAATTAGACTAAAAGCTGTTCTTATTCAGACCAAAAGTTCTACAATGGTTTCTAGAAAAGGAGCTGAAAGACGGAAGCTGAACATTCACGGCATGTAGGGAGCATTGAAATGCACCAACTGGGAGAACAGGAGGTCTTTATTGAAAAAAAGCAGTGCAAAGAGCTTCTTTATTCACGTATGGAGGGCTCTCTTTCTGCTCCGCTCTGCTTCACATCACTGCAAACCTGACAGTTGCAATGATCTCTGTGTCTCCTTTCTGGGGGTTTTCTTCTACCTTGGTTGCAGCATCACTTTGATCAGTTCTTGCAGGTCGTGACTAAACTTAACCAGCAGAGAGCAAATTAAACATCCTCAGGTAATTGCTGACATCTGGGTCCAAGTCAGAAATGTTGTGGCATAATGAGGTCATTAACTTTCAGTTGACTAGCAGGAATTAAACAAGAATTAAAAATCTGATCATGTCATGTTTTATCAGGATGTAATCACAGTAATTGGAGATGAATGAGTGGGCCTAACACACACTGGGCCTGAACCTCTGTTTAAAAGGACAGTATATATTTCTTGATTCAGAGTCAAGCAAACCACAAGACCATGAAAAACTGGACAGAAAAAAGCATATAATGACCACAACGAGGGAAAAATGAAGTCCAAAAACAAACAAAACAACTACAAAGATATTGAAAACCAGTATACAGAGAGACAAAACAACCATAAAGTTGTAGAAAAACTACAATATGACTCTAAACAACCATACAAAGAGACAATATAACTACAAATAGACTCAAAACAACTGTGTTAGCCCAGACGCTCTATTGTCTCATAATCTGTCCATGTTCCTACTGTATCTTAATCAGCATGCACATGATGTTACTGTATCTCCAGAACCATCCGTCCCACAGAGGGAAGGCAGCCATTAGCCAGATTGGACTGTCTGAGTGTATCTGCAAAAGCGTTCCTTGTGTGTGATTAACGGTCTGAGTCGTACGTCAGAGACTAGTCTACTACAGGAGACACAATGTAAACAACGAGTCACGAGTTGTTGTTGTTGTTGTCGTCGCGGGTGGAGACGCTGTCATTGCTGTGTTGTTAGAAGCTGCAGAAAATGTACGTTTGGTGAAAGCTTTTGTGTGTCTCATAGTGGAATAAATGAATAGAGCTGTGTGTGGAGAGATCAAACAGATGTGAGTGTGTGTGTGCATGTTTTTGAAAATATGAAAAGGCACATTTTCAGGAAATATGGAGTCTTCGGTTGCACCTCAGTTCCAATTTCTTACCAAAACCTCAGATGATGCATTTTAAAGCTTCACTGTTTATTCAGCCTACATTTCCTGGGAAAATGTTGAGAAAAATTCCTAAAAATGTTTTGGGAAAATACCTTTTCTATAGCTTTAAGATGGCCAAACTGTTGTTTTGTGGAAAGTTAAACCGAAATGGAAATATTGACATAATCTTTTATTGTGGCAGTTAAAAAAAAAAATCCTTAATTAGCCTGTATCGGTTATAGAGTTATAGAGCAGCCAAATCTTTATGCTGAGCTTAATTTTCTTAAGAGGTTTGGAGGTGGATTAAATCTGTTATGTGGCATTTGGTTTATGATGATAATATATTGTAAAACTCAATTTAAGAGGATTTCAGCTAAGAGGAGATTCACATATTCTTCTTATAATAGAGCAATTATAGACCGTAAACATGGCTTATTGCGTCCTGAAATGTTAAAAAATTATGAATGGCCGTAAATAGATAATTTTAACAATCCAGCTAGAAACATGAAGGACAAACATGGACATAGTTGTGTTTGTGTGTTTTTGTATGTGTGTTTGTGTCTTACATGCACCTGAACCGCTGTATTCCATCATTTAATCGATATCCATATTCTCCTCCTCCCTGTTTCCCTCCACCCTCTCCCTTCATCATTGATCTTTTTTTCTCCTCCCACTCCGTCCATCCATCTCACTTTGACCTTCGTCTGTCTTTTCTCTCAAAAAAACAAGAAGATTGAAAATTCACTCGCCATCTCTTGATCTCTGCTCAAGATAATTGCTCCTCCTTCATCCTTTTTCTTTCCTCCTCCCTGACTCTCCGACTCATTCATCCATTGTTCTGTCATATTCCTGTCATATCTCATTCTCCTCTTCCTCTCTCATCTCCATCTCTTCTCCTCTGTCTTCCTGACTCCATCTAATCCTCCTCCTCTCCTGCGCATAATTTAATTGCAGAAGTCCATTCATTGTGTGTGCGCTCCGTTGGCAGATGAAAGCGGTTTGGATTTAACCGCAGTAATGTGATGAAAGTTGGAGGTGGGATCATAGCTGTCATTGTCAGAGACAAGGGAACATGGATTTAAATGTGTGTGTGTGTAGGTGGAGGATGGGATATTTAAATATACATACACATATTTTATTTTGTCAACATGTCCTCTATTCTCTGCATAAAGAAAGAATCCTCCTTAAAAGAACTCCCTTGTGGACATGCATATGGATGAAAGTGTGTTTGTGAACTTTGAAGCAACAGGTTGGGGAAGAAAATGTCCTTTTTCCTCTTTAAACTTTGACATTTTCCTCATTTCAAAACTTAACCTGACCTCTACTCCATCTAACACCTTCAGGATAAACTGGATTAACAACTGTGAGCCATTCGAAAGTTGTATTCGGACAGAATGTAAAGCCAATTTCTGGATTACATTAGTGGGTGATTAGACCATTGTTTCACACGTTAAAGTTTTTTTTCCTCATCTGAATCAAGGCTCTGAGGACAAAGGGTGTTTGTTTCAAATGTGTGATTTGTAATACTGGGCTATTGGCAAACACTTGCTGAATTACACTGCATTAAGTTGTTGTAAGAGTTGAGCATGGTTAAATCTTTTTGGATGACATCCTTGTGATTCATTTGAGTGCTACTGTGTTTTAACAGGGGGATAAAGTCAGTGTTAATGCAGCAATATTGCACGCCGTACAAACGAGCCCTGAAGCTCCTGGATGAGCAACATGCTGCAAATAGATGTTGCATGTTTCACCTCACTTTGTGCAGCCTAAACTGAGTCTGTGTCTGTTTGGGGCCACTTGTATCTTCCATCAGTTGCAGCACAATGGAAGCAAATCTCTGCAGAGAATGAGACATTCAACGATCACACGTGGGTGTAATGTTTGGGTGTTGTTCACATGCTTTTTAGCAAAATAGTGCAGTGTTTAATCTTATAAAGTGATTCAAAAATGGAGAAATTCACAGGTTTAAGGTCAGTTCCCGGAGTCAAAGAACCTCTTTCTGCAGCCACCATTTAGCACAGACATCCAATAACTATAGAGAGAGGATTTTATCCCCACAGTGGCCAATTTATACGCCCACAGCATCAGGAAATAGACCAAAATGCATTGCAGCCCCAGGACCCGTTGGGAAGTCTCAAATGTTGCTTTTTCTCGGCCCACTTTCTTTCATTCACTCCTCCTACACATGCTGAGAGCAACAGGTTCATAAGCCTTCCTCGTTCGCTGTCAAAGGGCTTTCTGCGAGGAAATCACAGACAGATTAAAAGGAACCTGATGCTCTTTATCACAGAGTATTGATATTTTTGCACGGCAGTATGTAGATTAATGGCCGGAGCAGTTTTGGCCGGCGTGTCCTGCAGGGAGGCTGACTTGCATAATGAGCTGTGGTTAGCTTGTTAGCTTGAAATGAGCTTGACGTTCACCGTCATCCTCCACAGAGCCCGACTGGATGCTCTCGCTCTGCTACTTTTTTTAGTCTGAATGTTTGGAGAGTTGGTGTCAGAGCTGTTTCCTCCAACAGACTTTTTTCTTTGTATTAAACAGGAAAAGGGAAGCCATGCTGCTGTCATTTCTGTTTTTGTTGTTCCTGGATTCAGGAGCTCTTATTCGACAATCAGTAGAGCATCAGAGCAAAAAACAACACTAGGAAGCTATATGTAAATAAGAAATGCATCGCTAGAATGAAATAAAATAATGAAAGATTCCACACAAGCTAATTTGATTTGAAAAAAATCCACCCTACCCTATGACAAAAAAGCTCCTATCTTAAAATATTGTACTGAGTTGTTGCAATTTGTTTCACCCTTAGTAGCTAATCTGAATCATAAAGAATTAAAATTTAATTTAGACCGTAAAGGTGCAATGTACAAGATGTGACCAGATTTGAAATATCAAAACAAAGGAACTATCAACAGGATGTCAAGAGATACAGTGACTTTATGTGTGTTTTTTTGCAGATGCGATAGTGAGACTGTAGAGTCCAGTCAGGGTGTTTTCTATGACTCATGACTATAAATTTGTCTGTAGAGGTGAAATGCTGACCACTACTTCTGTGCAGCTTGTGGCCAGATGGTTCACATTTCACTTTTAATACATCAATTAAATAATAGTTTGCGATAGCCACTAATGTGCACTTAAGAAAATGAATTAGATTGAAATTAATTTCTGGCAAACATTCCACTCCCTTAAAAATAAAGAGACCCTAAATAAAAAAGGCTGACATGAATTATATTGTGGGCATAAAAAAGCAACTACATTTGAGCTCACAGATAGCCGGCTTCAGTAACCCCCATGAGCCTGAAACCATGGCAACAGCATGCATCACTTTTTACTTGCAGTGCGTTTCTGTATTTGCAGC
>NC_072470.1:2965033-2978587 GCF_027596085.1 Anoplopoma fimbria
ATGTTTTCATACAATTGATTATTCAGTTTGCATCTGAACTATTTGGATTAACAGAAGCTTGAAGTTTCAACCCTTTATCCATGAGTTCTAGCTACCAATTTAAGCTGGTATATACTTATAGCTAAATATACAACCATTTTCTCATATACATTTACCTATTTCAATTATTGATCATTACTTTAAGCTCAGTATTTCAATAGCTGATCCGTCCATGTGACCTTTTATGTCTTGCAATTTCACTGCAGATCCATGATTTTACCCTCTAAAGTCGAGCGTAGCATCAATGCAACACAAGACATGTTTATACAAATCATTGAATAACTTAAGATCTGTTTATGAATGAGAAACGCTTACATTTTTTTCTGAACCATGAGGTTCCTTTTTGAGTTCTGAGCCAGGTGTTTTTATGTCTGTGGACAGATTTAGTCCCTGCGATAGTGTTGCAACTTTGCAAGATGCAGTCACAAACTCCACAGTAGCTGAGATTAACTGAAGGTGTAGTTTGCAGATGGGCGTTGTCCAATAAATTGCTGCAACTCACTGAGGGAAATGTTCAATTGCACCAAATGTTCTGCTAACTGGTTTTCACACTCTCTGAATCACAGCACATAGGGTGCAAGTGATGCAGCTGACTTAAAAATGTGGATATTCTTAATTTAAAACGTCAAATTTTTAAACTAGTTGTACAAACACACTCCCCCTGCAGCTGCAGAAGCTACATTACCCTCTATGTTCTGGGGTTAAAGTATATATACGCTCATATATCACCACATCTTTCCCGTCGCCCCGGCTGCTAACTCAGCTTGGTTCATTCTAATCACTTTTTTCTTCACCACCCACTCTTTGGCAGACGGAGAATCAGACATTAGCTCAGCTCTGAGTGGGAGTTGTCTCCATTAGAGGAAGTGATTTGGCTCACAGGAGTCGTCTCACAGGAGGAACATCCACGGTGGCGACGGTGCCAAACAGCTCTTCTTCTCTTTTTTATTTTTTTTAAGTCGTCTCACATCTGACTCATAATCCATCAACCTCGTGGCATTTGCAGGAAAACACGATGGGGAATGTAAAACGTCTCCTGCCATCAGAAAGCTCTGATGTAAAACCCTGAGTGAAATATGGGAGGTGATGGAGTAGGTATTCATGCAGGGTGTTAGTCATCAGAAGTGGCTCTAGGTGAGGGTGAAGATGAATATAAAAGGGCTGGAAATCTCCGATGCATTTATATAAAAGGCTGCTGCCATCAATCATAGCTTCAGGATTCTGCTTTTCATGTCCATCGTAGATATCCGTCTCGCTGTAGGAGATTATTTCATACACACTTTTCTTTCAGTAACAATCCGAGCCTTCTGTGTGTGAAGGAGAAACAGGACGAGTGGCTCTCCTCAGACAGAGAGCTGTTTCAACTCATCTGAAGTTGTTCCAAATCCCAGAAGCTCCGGCTGTTGAGATTCACACGTTACGCAACAGCACGGAAGTAACCCAATTGGAGATATTCCTGTTTCTGATTCATAAATCCCAAACAATCACAGGGCTGATTGATGATTAGCGTGAAAGCGTAGGTGGATGTTGATCAAAATAAATCTGTGCTGCTTCTACAGATAGTGTCTGTTTGCAACAGGCGGCGTGTTTCTGAACCGACTACAAGAATACAACTGTCATCCTGTGACAGAGAGGAGACGTTTGTTTATCTGAAGCACATTCAGCTGTCGACTTCTTTCTTCACCTATAAATAGCTTTGTAACCAAACAGTGTCTTCACCTGTAGATTTCAGGGTCCTCACCGAAGACATATTTTACTGACTTTTACTGAAAAAAGCCGATAGCTAAATATCCAACCAGAGTGAATTCTTGTTTTATAATATGTTCTTTGTAGAAATGACCATGAACATGGTTGTGCATCGTGCAAAACCTTTCATTTAATAAGTGCAATCCTTTCTTCTTTGCTCCTATAGTCTTTTTACCTGTTTTGCACGGGGAAACTTTAAAGGGAATGTTAAAGAAGCAGGCAGAAGTGCAAAAAAGATGTGCATTTATCAAAACAAATACTAATGAAAAAGAGGCAAAACACTGAATTTTTACCAGGTGCTTAGAGGAACAAATCTTAAAGAGCAGCAGCAGCAGGAAGGACTTTCTGGTCTTTTAATCCTCCTCTCAGGAGATATGCAGGCAACCTTCACATCACTGTACCTGTAGGCTGTTAGCACTAAAAGTAACAGTAAACATGATTATGCTTTAGATTTAGCACACTAATAATAGAGAATTTGTAGTCTTAATTTCAGAATGAGAGAACCTTGCAGCTGAGTTACTGGTATTGATCAACAACCCGTTCTCCCTCCATAAAGATACATTATTCATATCAAGGTCTTTTAGTGCTGCGGGACTCTTAAAGCTTCCTCTCTGACCCGACGCAGCAGACACCACTCTGACTGTCTGCAGAGCCTCCAGCCTCCTGCCAGCCTTCTTATTTATTGACTCCTCCTCAGCTTTTACTTACTTGTGTCTCACTCTAAACTAAACTTCATCACCCAACGCTGGCCGGATCGAAGACTTTTATCTAATGGAATAAAACAGTTTGTTCAGATAATTGGTTTGCTCACCATGTCTTCTCGTCTTTGGAGGGTAGGAAGAAGAAGATACACTTGTTATGTGATTCATCTTGAATAATTAAATATTAATCTTTGGAATATAAACGTTTTATTGGCCCACGGTTTGGTACCAAGTGGGGGATGATTTTAAAAATAAGAGTACTGTGAAATAAGCCTCAAAGCAGCTATAATCAATATTTGCAAACCCTCTCAGAATTCTAATAAGCTTTAGCTCTACAGAGCTTTAAGCATCTCTCTGCTCATTATTTAACTGTTTAGGTTTACTCTCTCTGCTCTAGTAGCGTTGTTTTTAACCCGCAGCAGCAAAGTAAAAGCTCTAACAATCCACAGTCTGCAACATGGGAAACACAAGATAAACTAGAGACTTAAACTGGTGAACTCAGTGGAGCATTTAGCAGATTAAGAGCCAGATTATTTCCCTAAAGGAGAGAGAACATTGGATGAGGTGGACAGAAACATAACTCCAAATCAATGATGATAACTGCTGGATGTGTGAATAAGCAACTATTTGGCATTGACTTTGTCTCACCGTGTTTATAAGGTTATAATATGAGGATTTTAATGAATCTGCAGGTGTTTTGATCTTTGCTAAGTACGACACAATGTCCAGAATAGGAACACAGGCTCATGCTTTTGCCAGATTCCTTCTGCAAGCTTTAAGCGCAAATCATTCTGAATAAACCTGATTATTTAAGATATTTAAAGATATATTTACCCCCGGTTAAATCAGTTTATCCATGCACTACATCAATGATATATTTGCACATGAATTCTGTCCTTAAGGCATCTTCTTTTCCACCAGCAGAGTATCTCTGTCTGTACATGTGTGGTACCTCGCCTGCAGACCTAATTCCCCCCAGAGGGACTGGAAGTGTTTGAGCTGAATTTATATGAGGGCAGCGACGTGGCTTGTCACAGCTGGTGGATTTCATTTGTATTCATGACGTCTGTCTCTGAATGGTGGAGTAATGATGTTAAATTAGGCACAGCGGTGCTTTTTATATTAAACGTCCTTCATGTGTTTGAACGGTTGTCGTCTCCAGAGGCAGGACGGACTGATGCAGCGCTCCATCCGGGAGGTGAACACCTCCAGCCGCTGGTGTGTGCTGTGGGACCTGGACGAGGACACACACTACAGCGTCCAGGTGAGACACACACACACACACACACACACACACACACACACACACACACACACACACACACACACACACACACACACACACACACACACACACACACACACACACACACACACACACACACACACACACACACACACACACATCTCTTCAGAAAGCTGTCTCTGTTCATCTGGTTTGGCTTGATTTGTTGTCATGTTTAAGACTGAGAGTAAATACCTGATTTTAAGATGATAATTTACCATAAAGCAGGTTTATATGCTGTAATTTCTAAGACTTCATAAAAGTTGGCATTATTAAATAGTCGTGGGCTTCTGTCTTGCCAATAAACTTCCAATAAACTATTCAGATTAGAAGTTATAAATCTCGTAAATCACATTCAGAATTTTAATAAGATTTTTTTATAAAGTTGAGAGTAAAAGAACAGACAAAAAAAACTCAAGGTTCTTGATGAAAGGTGTTTTTCTATCAGGATGGAATTATGAAACCTGTGCAAACTCTCATCCATCGAGAAAAACTGTGACATGCAGCTGAAAGCTCTGGAAAAAGCTGACAAAAGACTTTTTTACAGTAAAAATAAAAGCACTTATTCAAATGAGACGTCTGCAGTGCGGCTTTAACTTTACCTCATTGATGATAAACTGCATTTTATAAAAACGGACTTTTATTCTTTAACCTTCCTCTCAGTGTTTAATTAACAGTTTCTTTATCGAGCTCAAAGTTTCTTAAATCAAAAGCAAAGCACAAGCTACAGCTCCTCTCCAAAGGAGGAGTATCTAATGTGACTCCATTATCACGACTCTATTAAACTTTTTAGAATCCATTAAAGCTTAACAGACGGAGACAGGTTGTCCTTCAGCTGGAGGACTTGATTAAATGTCCTCGTCAGCAGGCCGATGTCCTGCCGAAGAGTGAACAATGCACCGAAGCTCTGCAAAGCACCTGTAGAGGAAAGGACAGTTAAATAAGATCAATTCTCAATGGAGTTTGGTGAAGGACTTCATCATTTAAGGGCGGTTTGCAGAGCTCAAACCTTCAATTGAAGAAGTTTTTCTTTTGAGAAGGATGAACTTTTGGATACCATATTAATTCAGGGACTTAATTTGTAATGAAATGGTTTGTACCTCCACAGAAACCTTGTTGCATTCAACCTTTGGGATTAATGTGTAGGCGGAGACCTGTTTGTGTTATTGTACCTCAGTGATGGATTTCTCTCCCAATATAATTGTTGAATTTAATATTTACTTCTATTAAACTGCACTGTAGCTGCAAGAAGAATCTTAATATTCAGTTTGAATGAAAAACACACTGTCAAACTTTATTTCTCATTTTATTGCTTCACCTTTCGGATGGATTCTAACTTTCCCTGCTTTACATAAAATGTCCCCAGATGAGTCTTTAGCTCAACTCTTTATTCCCTCTATTATCTTCCAAGCTTTTAGTCTGCCTCTACATTTACAGTATTACTCGTCCTCCAGCGATCATTCAGGATCCCGGCCAAAAAACCAAAGCACCATTTGCTTGCTAAATATACCCTCGCAAGCCAGTTTCTTGTCATCGTTACATAATCCTCAGCTACAGTCAGCTGGGAATCTACCCATTGAATCTACCCAGCTGTAAAAAAGTCCAGCTACACTTCCTGAAACTTATGAGCAGTGCTTCATGCTTTCACCTAAAGACACCTCATCTTTCTTTGGGTGGGGTTTAGGTGCAGTCTGTTGGGCCGCATGGTGACAGTCAGCCCAGCCGTGCCGTCCACTTCAGGACTCTGGAGAGGAGTGACCACTATCCGGTCGGAGTCCTGGACCACCGTAAATAAACACACACACATATACAGATATATTTTACTTTTTAACTTATTTTGTATTCATAACAGATTCCCTGACATCATGACTCACATTTTATCACTTAAATTGTGCATCTTTAAAAGGAAAAAAGGAAAAATAAAACATATTTCCATCCATCAATCTTATACTTTCACTATTAATACTGCAGTACTTCTATCATCCTCTTGACCTTGTTAACAAACGTAAGAAGTCATTAAAGTCTGATGCTCTTTGGCTTTATTCCAGTGATTCCCACTCTGAAGCTACAGCCAGTTAGCTTAGCTTAGCATAAAGACTGGAAACAGGGGAAAATGTTAGCCTGTCTGCAGATACACTTCCAACATGATTGGCTTTTTATTGACTGTCCTTTTTTACTATATGTTTTTTTATTATTATTTAGCCACTAGTTATTTCATTGTTTATGTGTATTTAGTATATCTGTATTTATTTTTATTCATAAAAATGTGTATGTTTCTCTACTTTATATTTATATCCATGCACACTACAATAACAAGTAGCATTGATATTTACTATGCAGAGACTATGTTTTGTTGGCGAGTGGGTAGGGAGATACATTTCATGTCAACAAAGGCAAATACTGGAGTGAAAAATAAATCAAGTTGTCTCTGTTTGTCCTCAGATGAGCCGGCGATGGAAGGTCTTGGCATGACGCCTCACCTACAGACGGGAGAGCTGCTCATCATCACCACTGTGCTGCTGCTGTGGGCAGGTCAGTATTATAGGAAGAAATGGGAAGTATTATTATTATTATTATTATTACTTAAAAAATGTGCTCTGTGACTGTTTTACTATTATATATTCTAACATTAGATCATT
This sequence comes from Anoplopoma fimbria, assembly GCF_027596085.1. NCBI lineage: Eukaryota > Metazoa > Chordata > Actinopteri > Perciformes > Anoplopomatidae > Anoplopoma > Anoplopoma fimbria. The sequence goes on from NC_072470.1 coordinate 2,971,444, forward strand.
TTGGCTCATGCATTGATGTAAAAGCTGTTGTAGTTGGTCGAGTCAGAGCTTATTTTGAACTTTTAACAATTTTAATTCATGCATTGAAATAGCAATTTTCATAAATCAACTGATTGTTTGGTTTGTAAATATTCAGAAATAATATAAATGTGTTAGCTTGTGTATAGATACAGTGACTATATAATGACTTCTACTTCATCGTCCTCCCCAGCCGTCATCGCCCTCTTCTGCCGACAGTATGACATCATCAAAGACAACGACTCCAACAGCTGCAAAGAGAAGGCCAAGAGGCCGCCGGTTCGAGCCCCTCCTCCCTACTACGCTGCCTCGAACGGCAGCTCGCCCATCTACCACAACGGAGCCGTACGCAGCAGCAGGGTGGATGTAACTTCTTTCTCCATCTTCTTTGTTTTTTTTTGTTGCAGCACCTCTCCATAATGCATGATCATTCTTGGCTGCTGGGAGTATTTTGTTTCCTCTCTGGAGAGCCTTTGTAGCTCCATCAGAGATCTCCTAGCAACCAGAGCTGCTGCCATCACGGCTAAATATAAAACCTCCTGACTGGGAACAGAGAGAGAGAGAGCTTGTTGGGTTGTTGCTGTGGATCTTATCAGTGACATGCTCGTCTGACGAGGTGGATCTGTTCTCAAATAGAAAGAGGAAAAGCTGGAGTTTGAGGAGAGTCAGATCAGTCAGCCGGAGCAAAGCAATCACTCAGTTCTCTTTAGATGAAAAATAGCCATTTTCAAAAATCAATGAACATCAGAATGTATTTTATAAAACTAATACAAGATCTGATACAAGAGGTTATCAATCACAGTGAAGTTACAGGGTTTGTGTATTGGATTAAATCCAAAGTGGCAGAAAGTAGTCGGCTTATATTTCGGGTTTAAGGACCGAGTAGTTGAGGTGAAATGCTGTTTGTTTGCAACATGTGGCCAGATGTCACACATTGAACCTTTAGAGGAAAGGCTCTCCAATTCTCAATTATGTTAATGTTTGCAGATGAGATTTATTCTACATTCATTGGTGCATGTCTAAATTAGGAAATTGGTAATTTTGCATCCTTTTTGGTGGCGATCTTTCAGTGAAAATATACCTATACTTTATATCATGAAACTTAAAGCACGGTTTAATAACCAAATATAACCTTGATGAGATTTTGTTAATCAGTTGTGCTAAAAAACAATAACTTTAACGATGAATTACTAATTGCTCTCCATCCTTTAATAAATGTCTCCTCTAATCACTTCACTAATGCAGCTGCATTTTAGACAAGAGATTATTAACTGTTAAAGTATCTTATCTGTCCCCTTAAGTAGCTATAAAGTAGGAAAAGTCTTCTTATTCCTCTCTATATAATAACTCTTTATAAAGTCTAAATACTTGTATGTCATTTTATACACATTTCACCCAAATTCAGCCTGATGAATTTGGTATCCTTGGAAACTCTGGCATCTCTGCTTGAATTTTAAACAAAGTTTTGTAAGTTTGAATAAAGTTTGGCTGCACAGCATGATTTTATAATGAAGTAATGAGATAAAAGATTAAACTGAGAATCGATTGGTTACATAACTTTGGTACAAGACACAATGAATGCTTAAACTGTGGGGTGAGGATGCATTTTAATAAAGAACAATGTCAGATTTGGAGCAAAATCCATAAAAATATATAATTTTTTGGCACAAGTTGAGACAGGTGGAGAACAAGAACAAAACTGTGCCAAACATGATTCATTTTATGTCTGGGTGCCTTCATAACAAGGAATGCCTCATCATCCTCCCCAAAGTAGTAACTTTCTTATTTTTCCAGCCAAAACCTGAATACAATCAAGGGTGATTACTTCTACTTAGCTTGTGTGAAATGTCAAACTCTCAAGGTCATCGATTAGCTCATAAATCTCTAACAGCCATCATATATATATATATAATGTGCATGACGACACGTGGCGCTGCATGTGAACCCGGCCCACACTTCCTTCCTCAGGTTTATGAGTCATGTTCATATATGTGACCCCTCTGTGTTCATGACTCATATGCTCTCTCTCTCTCTCTCTCTCTCTCCTTTAGCTCCACAGAGCCTCCTCCTCCATCAGCATCATTAGAGTCTGAGTTTGGATGTTTGGGCTTTGAGACTCTGCAACATCTTACTGCACAGCGCTGGACGGGTGGAGTCAGTGACTTTTGCCTGAGGAACTTTCAGTGGGATTATCATGACAGATGGAGAATTTAAAGACTCGACTGAGAGGCTAAATTATTGTAAAATATGGGGAAAGTGAGAAGCACTCCATGCAAATGAACCTGTGGAAGAAATGGATGACTACTGCCCTCTAGTGGCAGAACAGTGGAACACATGCAGCAGGAGGACGCATTCTGACCTGCAGCAAAACTCATTTCCTGTTGTGCAAAAACATTTTATTTCTATTACTTCTTCTCTCTGATTTCCAAGACTAATTGTGAATATTTGCATGTTGGTCTCAAATTAATTTGAAAGCTCTGATAGACAACATATGGATGCAAGTGTGTGCGTGTGTGTGTTTACATTCAAAATATTTTGTGCTTTTTCTACATTTTAATTCACCTCATCTGTGTCTTTCCTGTCCTGATCTATCTGTAGATAACAGACAGCACTAACATTAAAAGAAAACTGTATTATATGTAGTTATAATATGTAAATAGTTCAAAATGAAATAATTGGTCATATAAGTATGATGGAAACTAATATTTTAATGTGTTGGACTCAATTTTCACAATTAATTAAATCAACTTGTAATTTTAGCATTTAGGTAAATTAATGAAATGTTTAATCACTCTATGATGACTTAATGACTAAAACTGATCATCAAATGAAGGTTTTAGAAACATAATTAGCTGATTAGCATACGTTCCAGCCTGCATTGTATAAGAGTTGACATTTTCCAGAATGCAGCTGCTGCAAATCAAGCTTTTTGATATATTTTCATCAATATAAATTATTGGTTTAACTTTTTGGAGGCATATTGTTAGATTGTTAATGACATAAATTGCAGGTCCAGATTATAATAATGAAAGCTGCTACGGGCAACATTTATTAAGCACTCCATGCTGCGGGACTAATAAAGGATTATCTTAAGGAAAAACACAAAAGTGTGACTAACACAAAATATCTCCTTCACTCACTTTCTAAGCCAACTCTCACCAGTCTTAAGTAGTAAATGCATCTGCCCCCTTATTCTGTAAATGAACAGGATGTAGAAGAAGTCTCGGCCTTAAGAGGAAGCAGTTTGCTCACATACATTATGGGATTTATGGGTCATGATCACTGACAGCTCTTTCCTGAATGTACCACAGTGAAACCAGTGAATTTAGAAATGCAAAGTACATTGAAAGCTACAATATATTATCTCTAATGTCATAAATCAAACTTTTTGTATCTTTTTTTATTTTCATTGTAGCTTCTTTTATTATTATTTGTGTCGCTCCAGAAAACATTATGGTGACTTGAAACTGAACAAGGAGATTATGTTTGTAGATCAAGTGTCTGATTATAATTTTCTGGCTCTGTATTCTCCAGTTTCAATAAAAATGAAATAAATGATGCGTAAGTAGTAGATCATTTCATCAGTGCATGCATGCAGGATGATCAACAGGTAAGTAATTAATCTGTTTATGTATTTTTTCTGGAATTAACATTTAAATGAGGACAACACACTGAGATTTAAAGCATTTATTTAGTGCATTTTAAATAACTGCTGGTATTGTGTCAGAAGGATATTTTGTGTTCTCTGCATCACTTACATGATACTATTTATGAAGATGTATATCAGTGTTTTCAGTTGTGCTGTGTCTGTCCGGGTTTTAAACAAATATAAAACAATATATTATGAGTTTGTGCAAAAGTGAACCTCTTTGTGACATGTTGGTGTCATTAGAGATGTGGACAACAGGTGGCGCTTCACTATCAGATGCAGGTTTTGTCCTGCAGACTCAGGCTTTGGGGGATTGTAAACAGGAAGTGTGGAGTTGCCATGTGAGGGAGTCAACAGCTACAACTTGAGTCTATTTTAGTCTATTTCTGTATATATTCTATATAGTCTAAGGAAGGGTAAGTCACAATGAATCCAAAAATATGTGTATCATGTCAAATTTGATTGATTGATATGTTGAAAATTAAGCAAAATGCTTCACTGTAAACCTCCATACCAGCACTTCTAAAGCTCACTCATTACCTGCTCTCCTTTACCAGCTGTATGCCAAGCTGAGCCATATATATATATATATATATATATATATATATATATATATATATATATATATATATATATATATATATATATATATATATATATATATATATATATATATATATATATATATATATATATATATATACACATGTATGACAAAAACACAACAGAAGAATATGTGCACTAACAAAACATTGTTGGTTTTGCAGGATGATTAAGATATTTCATTGTTTTTATACCAAACATGATGTTGAAGAAGATGAAGCATGATAAGATTCAGCTGATTGAAGTATAATGTTTTAGCATATGGTTCACTATGAAAGAGCACAGGTTTATCCTGCAGAACAGATGAACATTATAAGCAGATGAGGTTTTCATATTTTTAAAAGGAATGCATATATTTCAGGGTCATTTGAATAGAAGCAAATGTCACAGTTCACCCCACAGTGAGCAGAGCTGCAGCTTTAGGGCTCCTTGGGGTCAGAGGTCACAGGAAGGACTTCCAGATCAGACTCTGCAGGCACTCCTTCACCTCAAGAGTTTAAACTAAAGTGTGTTTCAGCTGTATTTTGTCTCGTTTTGGCCTGAGTCCCCTTTCTTCTATTCCTTTTTTCAGGAGGAAAATAAAAAGGCAGGATGGAGGCATCCTTAGCAGGGAGGTGATGGAAAGGGCAGGTCACCCACACCGACAAACTGGAATAACAGCTTGGCCCGGGGCTCGTCATCGTCTCTGATGCTCAGAGGGAGTTTGACACAAGTCAGCGGTACAAGGTCAATTGAGTGTGTGACTGCATGGACAACATTTCAAGATTGAAACCTTCTCAAGATGATGATGTTTACAGTTCAATATCGTTTAAGCTTAAAGCAAAGAACCGACCGTCTGAACCTTTGAGAGCATGTAAGTCTGGAGTTTACATGTCTAATAGTTGTAGTTTCCTTTAAATGATTCTAATATCCGACTTAATGTTCCTACAGGATGATCAAACTTGGTCAATAATGGTTTGTTTCAATTATAACAAAGAGGATTTGTCGAAAAAATAGTAAAAAAAAAAAGTCATACTATAGTATGACGTAAAAGTTAAAAAAAAGTCATAGTATAGCATGTCAAAAAGCCATACTATAGTATGTCGAATAAAGTAATTCTATAGCATGTCGAATAAAGTCATAGAATAGTATGTCTAAAAAGAATGAAAAAAAAGTCATACTGTAGTATGTCTAAAAAAGTCATACTAAAGCATGTCGAAAGAAATTGAATAAAAAGTCATTCTATAGCATGTCGAATAAAGTCATAGTATAGTATGTCGAAAAGAATTGAATAAAAAGTCATACTCTAGCATGCCTAAAAAAGTCATACTATTGCATGTCGAAAAAAGTCATACTGTAGTATGTCTAAAACAGTCATACTAAAGCATGTCGAAAGAAATTGAATAAAAAGTCATACTCTAGCATGTCGAAAAAAGTCATACTGTAGTATGTCGAAAAAAATTGAAAAAAAAGTAATTCTATAGCATGTCGAATAAAGTAATTTTATAGCATGTCGAATAAAGTCATACTAAATCATGTCTAAAAAAATTGGGAAAAAAAGTCATTCTATAGCATGTCGAATAAAGTCATAGTATAGTATGCCAAAAAAAGTCATACTCTAGCATGTCTAAAAAAAATTGAATAAAAAGTAATTCTATAGCATGTCGAATAAAGTAATTCTATAGCATGTCGAATAAAGTCATAGTATAGTATGTCGAAAAGAATTGAATAAAAAGTCATACTCTAGCATGCCTAAAAAAGTCATACTATTGCATGTCGAAAAAAGTCATACTGTAGTATGTCTAAAACAGTCATACTAAAGCATGTCGAAAGAAATTGAATAAAAAGTCATACTCTAGCATGTCGAAAAAAGTCATACTGTAGTATGTCTAAAAAAATTGAAAAAAAAGTAATTCTATAGCATGTCGAATAAAGTAATTTTATAGCATGTCGAATAAAGTCATACTAAATCATGTCTAAAAAAATTGGGGAAAAAAGTCATTCTATAGCATGTCGAATAAAGTCATAGTATAGTATGCCAAAAAAAGTCATACTCTAGCATGTCTAAAAAAAATTGAATAAAAAGTAATTCTATAGCATGTCGAATAAAGTCATTCTATAGCATGTCGAATAAAGTCATAGTATAGTATGGCTAAAAAGAATGAAAAAAGGTCATACTGTAGTATGTCTAAAACAGTCATACTAAAGCATGTCGAAAGAAATTGAATAAAAAGTCATACTCTAGCACAGTGGTTCTCAAATGGGGGTAGGTGTACCCCTCGGGGTACGTGAAGGCACTCCAGGGGGTACGTGAGATTTTTTAAAAATATGTTTAAAATTAGCATCCATTCAAAAATCCTTTAAAAATTGTTATTTAATAAATATTCAATAAAATATAAGTGTAAGTTCATAAACTGAATTCAATGCAACAATGCAATCGTCAGTGTTGACAGTTTAATAAATCAGACACTGATGGCAGAGCGCTTAGTATTACATCTTTTTTTCAACCAAAAATGCTTTGCGCTGGTTCGGGGGTACTTGGCTAAAAAAGTATTTCACAGGGGGTACATCACTGAAAGAATTCTATAGCATGTCGAAAAAAGTCATAGTATAGTATGTCGAAAGAAATTGAAAAAAAAGTCATACTCTAGAATGTCGAAAAAAGTCATAGTATGTCGAAAAAAGCATGTCTATAATTTGTTGAAATAGTATAGTTTGTTGAAATAAGTCATAGTATATAATATGTCGAAAAAAGTTGGAAAAAAGAAAAAATTCCAAAATGTCCAGTATGCGTTAAAAAAAGCCAAAAATGTCCAGTATGCATTAAAAAAATCATACAAAATGCACAGAATGCCGTAAAAATCCCTAAAATGTACATGTGTGTATATGTTCGGA